>NC_079221.1:55723442-55778442 GCF_029633865.1 Lampris incognitus | reverse complement strand
GGTACAGTCCTAGCTGTCAGTCCTTCATTATACCAGGTACAGTCCGAGCCGTCAGTCCTTCATTATACCAGCTACAGGTACAGTCCTAGCTGTCAGTCCTTCATTATACCAGCTACAGGTAAAGTCCTAGCTGTCAGTCCTTCATTATACCTGCTACAGGTACAGTCCGAGCTGCCAGTCCTTCATTATACCAGATACAGGTACAGTCCTAGCTGTCAGTCCTTGATTATACCAGCTACAGGTACAGTCCTAGCTGTCAGTCCTTCATTATACCAGCTACAGGTACAGTCCTAGCTGTCAGTCCTTCATTATACCAGCTACAGGTACAGTCCTAGCTGTCAGTCCTTCATTATACCAGCTACAGGTACAGTCCTAGCTGTCAGTCCTTCATTATACCAGCTACAGGTACAGTCCTAGCCGTCAGTCCTTCATTATACCAGCTACAGGTACAGTCCTAGCCGTCAGTCCTTCATTATACCAGATACAGGTACGGTCCGAGCTGTCAGTTCTTCATTATACCAGATACAGGTACGGTCCGAGCTGTCAGTCCTTCATTATACCAGCTACAGGTACAGTCCTAGCTGTCAGTCCTTCATTATACCAGCTACAGGTACAGTCCGAGCTGTCACTCCTTCATTATACCAGCTACAGGTACAGTCCGAGCCGTCAGTCCTTCATTATACCAGATACAGGTACAGTCCTAGCCGTCAGTCCTTCATTATACCAGCTACAGGTACAGTCAGATCTGTCAGTCCTTCATTATACCAGCTACAGGTACAGTCCTAGATGTCAGTCCTTCATTATACCAGATACAGGTACAGTCCAGGCTGTCAGTCCTTCATTATACCAGATACAGGTACAGTCCTAGCTGTCAGTCCTTCATTATACCAGCTACAGGTACAGTCCGAGCTGTCAGTCCTTCATTATACCAGATACAGGTACAGTCCTAGCCGTCAGTCCTTCATTATACCAGCTACAGGTACAGTCAGATCTGTCAGTCCTTCATTATACCAGCTACAGGTACAGTCCTAGCTGTCAGTCCTTCATTATACCAGATACAGGTACAGTCCAGGCTGTCAGTCCTTCATTATACCAGATACAGGTACAGTCCTAGCTGTCAGTCCTTCATTATACCAGATACAGGTACAGTCCTAGCTGTCAGTCCTTCATTATACCAGCTACAGGTACAGTCCTAGCTGTCAGTCCTTCATTATACCAGCTACAGGTACAGTCCTAGCTGTCAGTCCTTCATTATACCAGATACAGGTACAGTCCTAGCTGTCAGTCCTTCATTATACCAGATACAGGTACAGTCCAGGCTGTCAGTCCTTCATTATACCAGATACAGGTACAGTCCTAGCTGTCAGTCCTTCATTATACCAGATACAGGTACAGTCCTAGCTGTCAGTCCTTCATTATACCAGATACAGGCACAGTCCAGGCTGTCAGTCCTTCATTATACCAGATACAGGTACAGTCCTAGCTGTCAGTCCTTCATTATACCAGATACAGGTACAGTCCGAGCTGTCAGTCCTTCATTATACCAGCTACAGGTACAGTCCTAGCCGTCAGTCCTTCATTATACCTGCTACAGGTACAGTCCGAGCCGTCAGTCCTTCATTATACCAGCTACAGGTACAGTCCGAGCTGTCACTCCTTCATTATACCAGCTACAGGTACAGTCCGAGCTGTCAGTCCTTCATTATACCAGCTACAGGTACAGTCCGAGCTCTCACTCCTTCATTATACCAGCTACAGGTACAGTCCGAGCTGTCAGTCCTTCATTATACCAGCTACAGGTACTGTCCGAGCTGTCACTCCTTCTTTATACCAGCTACAGGTAAAGTCCGAGCTGTCAGTCCTTCATTATACCAGCTACAGGTACAGTCCGAGCTGTCAGTCCTTCATTATACCAGCTACAGGTACAGTCCGAGCTGTCAGTCCTTCACTATACCAGATACAGGTACAGTCCGAGCTGTCAGTCCTTCACTATACCAGATACAGGTACAGTCCGAGCCGTCAGTCCTTCATTATACCAGCTACAGGTACAGTCCGAGCTGTCAGTCCTTCATTATACCAGCTACAGGTACAGTCCTAGCCGTCAGTCCTTCATTATACCAGCTACAGGTACAGTCCGAGCTGTCAGTCCTTCATTATACCACCTACAGGTACAGTCAGATCTGTCAGTCCTTCATTATACCAGCTACAGGTACAGTCAGGTCTGTCAGTCCTTCATTATACCAGCTACAGGTACAGTTCTAGTTGTCAGTCCTTCATTATACCAGCTACAGGTACAGTCAGATCTGTCAGTCCTTCATTATACCAGCTACAGGTACAGTCAGATCTGTCAGTCCTTCATTATACCAGCTACAGGTACAGTCAGATCTGTCAGTCCTTCATTATACCAGCTACAGGTACAGTCCTAGCTGTCAATCCTTCATTATACCAGCTACAGGTACAGTCCTAGCTGTCAGTCCTTCATTATACCTGCTACAGGTACAGTCCTAGCCGTCAGTCCTTCATTATACCAGATACAGGTACAGTCCGAGCCGTCAGTCCTTCATTATACCAGCTACAGGTACAGTCCTAGCTGTCAGTCCTTCATTATACCTGCTACAGGTACAGTCCTAGCTGTCAGTCCTTCATTATACCAGCTACAGGTACAGTCCGAGCTGCCAGTCCTTCATTATACCAGCTACAGGTACAGTCCGAGCTGTCAGTCCTTCATTATACCAGATACAGGTACAGTCCGAGCCGTCAGTCCTTCATTATACCAGCTACAGGTACAGTCCTAGCTGTCAGTCCTTCATTATACCTGCTACAGGTACAGTCCGAGCTGTCAGTCCTTCATTATACCAGCTACAGGTACAGTCCTAGCTGTCAGTCCTTCATTATACCAGCTACAGGTACAGTCCTAGCTGTCAGTCCTTCATTATACCAGCTACAGGTACAGTCCTAGCTGTCAGTCCTTCATTATACCAGCTACAGGTACAGTCCTAGCCATCAGTCCTTCATTATACCAGCTACAGGTACAGTCAGATCTGTCAGTCCTTCATTATACCAGCTACAGGTACAGTCAGATCTGTCAGTCCTTCATTATACCAGCTACAGGTACAGTTCTAGTTGTCAGTCCTTCATTATACCTGCTACAGGTACAGTCCGAGCTGTCAGTCCTTCATTATACCAGATACAGGTATAGTCCTAGCTGTCAGTCCTTCATTATACCAGCTACAGGTACAGTTCTAGCTGTCAGTCCTTCATTATACCAGCTACAGGTACAGTCTGAGCCGTCAGTCCTTCATTATACCAGCTACAGGTACAGTCAGATCTGTCAGTCCTTCATTATAACAGCTACAGGTACAGTCAGATCTGTCAGTCCTTCATTATACCAGCTACAGGTACAGACCTAGCTGTCAGTCCTTCATTATACCAGATACAGGTACAGTCCTAGCTGTCAGTCCTTCATTATACCAGCTACAGGTACAGTCCTAGCCGTCAGTCCTTCATTATACCAGCTACAGGTACAGTCCTAGCCGTCAGTCCTTCATTATACCAGATACAGGTACGGTCCGAGCTGTCAGTTCTTCATTATACCAGATACAGGTACGGTCCGAGCTGTCAGTCCTTCATTATACCAGCTACAGGTACAGTCCTAGCTGTCAGTCCTTCATTATACCAGCTACAGGTACAGTCCTAGCCGTCAGTCCTTCATTATACCAGCTACAGGTACAGTCCGAGCTGTCACTCCTTCATCATACCAGCTACAGGTACAGTCAGATCTGTCAGTCCTTCATTATACCAGATACAGGTACAGTCCTAGCCGTCAGTCCTTCATTATACCAGCTACAGGTACAGTCAGATCTGTGAGTCCTTCATTATACCAGCTACAGGTACAGTCCTAGCTGTCAGTCCTTCATTATACCAGATACAGGTACAGTCCAGGCTGTCAGTCCTTCATTATACCAGATACAGGTACAGTCCTAGCTGTCAGTCCTTCATTATACCAGATACAGGTACAGTCCTAGCTGTCAGTCCTTCATTATACCAGCTACAGGTACAGTCCTAGCTGTCAGTCCTTCATTATACCAGCTACAGGTACAGTCCTAGCTGTCAGTCCTTCATTATACCAGATACAGGTACAGTCCTAGCTGTCAGTCCTTCATTATACCAGATACAGGTACAGTCCAGGCTGTCAGTCCTTCATTATACCAGATACAGGTACAGTCCTAGCTGTCAGTCCTTCATTATACCAGATACAGGTACAGTCCTAGCTGTCAGTCCTTCATTATACCAGATACAGGCACAGTCCAGGCTGTCAGTCCTTCATTATACCAGATACAGGTACAGTCCTAGCTGTCAGTCCTTCATTATACCAGATACAGGTACAGTCCGAGCTGTCAGTCCTTCATTATACCAGCTACAGGTACAGTCCTAGCCGTCAGTCCTTCATTATACCTGCTACAGGTACAGTCCGAGCCGTCAGTCCTTCATTATACCAGCTACAGGTACAGTCCGAGCTGTCACTCCTTCATTATACCAGCTACAGGTACAGTCCGAGCTGTCAGTCCTTCATTATACCAGCTACAGGTACAGTCCGAGCTCTCACTCTTTCATTATACCAGCTACAGGTACAGTCCGAGCTGTCAGTCCTTCATTATACCAGCTACAGGTACTGTCCGAGCTGTCACTCCTTCATTATACCAGCTACAGGTAAAGTCCGAGCTGTCAGTCCTTCATTATACCAGCTACAGGTACAGTCCGAGCTGTCAGTCCTTCATTATACCAGCTACAGGTACAGTCCGAGCTGTCAGTCCTTCACTATACCAGATACAGGTACAGTCCGAGCTGTCAGTCCTTCACTATACCAGATACAGGTACAGTCCGAGCCGTCAGTCCTTCATTATACCAGCTACAGGTACAGTCCGAGCTGTCAGTCCTTCATTATACCAGATACAGGTACAGTCCGAGCCGTCAGTCCTTCATTATACCAGCTACAGGTACAGTCCGAGCCGTCAGTCCTTCATTATACCACCTACAGGTACAGTCAGATCTGTCAGTCCTTCATTATACCAGCTACAGGTACAGTCAGGTCTGTCAGTCCTTCATTATACCAGCTACAGGTACAGTTCTAGTTGTCAGTCCTTCATTATACCAGCTACAGGTACAGTCAGATCTGTCAGTCCTTCATTATACCAGCTACAGGTACAGTCAGATCTGTCAGTCCTTCATTATACCAGCTACAGGTACAGACAGATCTGTCAGTCCTTCATTATACCAGCTACAGGTACAGTCCTAGCTGTCAATCCTTCATTATACCAGCTACAGGTACAGTCCTAGCTGTCAGTCCTTCATTATACCTGCTACAGGTACAGTCCTAGCCGTCAGTCCTTCATTATACCAGATACAGGTACAGTCCGAGCCGTCAGTCCTTCATTATACCAGCTACAGGTACAGTCCTAGCTGTCAGTCCTTCATTATACCTGCTACAGGTACAGTCCTAGCTGTCAGTCCTTCATTATACCAGCTACAGGTACAGTCCGAGCTGTCAGTCCTTCATTATACCAGCTACAGGTACAGTCCGAGCTGTCAGTCCTTCATTATACCAGATACAGGTACAGTCCGAGCCGTCAGTCCTTCATTATACCAGCTACAGGTACAGTCCTAGCTGTCAGTCCTTCATTATACCTGCTACAGGTACAGTCCGAGCTGTCAGTCCTTCATTATACCAGCTACAGGTACAGTCCTAGCTGTCAGTCCTTCATTATACCAGCTACAGGTACAGTCCTAGCTGTCAGTCCTTCATTATACCAGCTACAGGTACAGTCCTAGCTGTCAGTCCTTCATTATACCAGCTACAGGTACAGTCCTAGCCATCAGTCCTTCATTATACCAGCTACAGGTACAGTCAGATCTGTCAGTCCTTCATTATACCAGCTACAGGTACAGTCAGATCTGTCAGTCCTTCATTATACCAGCTACAGGTACAGTTCTAGTTGTCAGTCCTTCATTATACCTGCTACAGGTACAGTCCGAGCTGTCAGTCCTTCATTATACCAGATACAGGTATAGTCCTAGCTGTCAGTCCTTCATTATACCAGCTACAGGTACAGTTCTAGCTGTCAGTCCTTCATTATACCAGCTACAGGTACAGTCTGAGCCGTCAGTCCTTCATTATACCAGCTACAGGTACAGTCAGATCTGTCAGTCCTTCATTATAACAGCTACAGGTACAGTCAGATCTGTCAGTCCTTCATTATACCAGCTACAGGTACAGACCTAGCTGTCAGTCCTTCATTATACCAGCTACAGGTACAGTCAGATCTGTCAGTCCTTCATTATACCAGCTACAGGTACAGTCAGATCTGTCAGTCCTTCATTATACCAGCTACAGGTACAGTCTGAGCTGTCAGTCCTTCATTATACCAGCTACAGGTACAGTCAGATCTGTCAGTCCTTCATTATACCAGCTACAGGTACAGTCCTAGCTGTCAGTTCTTCATTATACCAGCTACAGGTACAGTCCTAGCTGTCAGTCCTTCATTATACCAGCTACAGGTACAGTCCTAGCTGTCAGTCCTTCATTATACCAGCTACAGGTACAGTCAGATCTGTCAGTCCTTCATTATACCAGCTACAGGTACAGTCAGATCTGTCAGTCCTTCATTATACCAGCTACAGGTACAGACCTAGCTGTCAGTCCTTCATTATACCAGCTACAGGTACAGTCAGATCTGTCAGTCCTTCATTATACCAGCTACAGGTACAGTCAGATCTGTCAGTCCTTCATTATACCAGCTACAGGTACAGTCTGAGCTGTCAGTCCTTCATTATACCAGCTACAGGTACAGTCAGATCTGTCAGTCCTTCATTATACCGGCTACAGGTACAGTCCTAGCTGTCAGTTCTTCATTATACCAGCTACAGGTACAGTCCTAGCTGTCAGTCCTTCATTATACCAGCTACAGGTACAGTCCTAGCTGTCAGTCCTTCATTATACCAGCTACAGGTACAGTCAGATCTGTCAGTCCTTCATTATACCAGCTACAGGTACAGTCAGATCTGTCAGTCCCTCATTATAACAGCTACAGGTACAGTCAGATCTGTCAGTCCTTCATTATACCAGCTACAGGTACAGTCCTAGCTGTCAGTCCTTCATTATACCAGCTACAGGTACAGTCAGATCTGTCAGTCCTTCGTTATACCAACTACAGGTACAGTCCTAGCTGTGAGTCCTTCATTATACCAGCTACAGGTACAGCCCTAGCTGTCAGTCCTTCATTATACCAGCTACAGGTACAGTCCTAGCCGTCAGTCCTTCATTATACCAGCTACAGGTACAGTCCTAGCTGTCAGTCCTTCATTATACCAGCTACAGGTACAGTCCTAGCTGTCAGTCCTTCATTATACCAGCTACAGGTACAGTCCGAGCTGTCAGTCCTTCATTATACCAGCTACAGGTACAGTCCTAGCTGTCAGTCCTTCATTATACCTGCTACAGGTACAGTCCTAGCTCTCAGTCCTTCATTATACCAGCTACAGGTACAGTCAGATCTGTCAGTCCTTCATTATACCAGCTACAGGTACAGTCAGGTCTGTCAGTCCTTCATTATACCAGCTACAGGTACAGTTCTAGTTGTCAGTCCTTCATTATACCTGCTACAGGTACAGTCCGAGCTGTCAGTCCTTCATTATACCAGCTACAGGTATAGTCCTAGCTGTCAGTCCTTCATTATACCAGCTACAGGTACAGTTCTAGCTGTCAGTCCTTCATTATACCAGCTACAGGTACAGTCTGAGCCGTCAGTCCTTCATTATACCAGCTACAGGTACAGTCAGATCTGTCAGTCCTTCATTATAACAGCTACAGGTACAGTCAGATCTGTCAGTCCTTCATTATACCAGCTACAGGTACAGTCCTAGCTCTCAGTCCTTCATTATACCAGCTACAGGTACAGTCAGATCTGTCAGTCCTTCATTATACCAGCTACAGGTACAGTCTGAGCTGTCAGTCCTTCATTATACCAGCTACAGGTACAGTCAGATCTGTCAGTCCTTCATTATACCAGCTACAGGTACAGTCCTAGCTGTCAGTCCTTCATTATACCAGCTACAGGTACAGTCCTAGCTGTCAGTCCTTCATTATACCAGCTACAGGTACAGTCCTAGCTGTCAGTCCTTCATTATACCAGCTACAGGTACAGTCAGATCTGTCAGTCCTTCATTATACCAGTTACAGGTACAGTCAGATCTGTCAGTCCCTCATTATAACAGCTACAGGTACAGTCAGATCTGTCAGTCCTTCATTATACCAGCTACAGGTACAGTCCTAGCTGTCAGTCCTTCATTATACCAGCTACAGGTACAGTCAGATCTGTCAGTCCTTCGTTATACCAGCTACATGTACAGTTCTAGCTGTCAGCCCTTCATTATACGAGCTGCAGGTACAGTCCTAGCTGTCAGTCCTTCAATATACCAGCTACAGGTACAGTCCGAGCCGTCAGTCCTTCATTATACCTGCTACAGGTACAGTCAGATATGTCAGTCCTTCATTATACCAGCTACAGGTACAGTCAGATCTGTCAGTCCTTCATTATACCAGCTACAGGTACAGTCAGATCTGTCAGTCCTTCATTATACGAGCTACAGGTACAGTCCTAGCTGTCAGTCCTTCATTATACCAGCTACAGGTACAGTCAGATCTGTCAGTCCTTCATTATACCAGCTACAATTACAGTCCTAGCTGTCAGTCCTTCATTATACGAGCTACAGGTACAGTCCTAGCTGTCAGTCCTTCATTATACCAGCTACAGGTACAGTCAGATCTGTCAGTCCTTCATTATACCAACTACAGGTACAGTCCTAGCTGTCAGTTCTTCATTATACCAGCTACAGGTACAGTCCTAGCTGTCAGTCCTTCATTATACCAGCTACAGGTACAGTCCTAGCTGTCAGTCCTTCATTATACCAGCTACAGGTAAAGTTCTAGCTGTCAGTCCTTCATTATACCAGCTACAGGTACAGTCAGATCTGTCAGTCCTTCATTATACCAGCTACAGGTACAGTCCTAGCTGTCAGTCCTTCATTATACCAGCTACAGGTACAGTCCTAGCTGTCAGTCCTTCATTATACCAGCTACAGGTACAGTCAGATCTGTCAGTCCTTCATTATACCAGCTACAGGTACAGTCCTAGCTGTCAGTCCTTCATTATACCAGTTTCAGGTACAGTCAGATCTGTCAGTCCTTCATTATACCAACTACAGGTACAGTCCTAGCTGTCAGTCCTTCATTATACCAGCTACAGGTACAGTCCTAGCTGTCAGTCCTTCATTATACCAGCTACAGGTACAGTCCTAGCTGTCAGTCCTTCATTATACCAGCTACAGGTACAGTCCTAGCTGTCAGTCCTTCATTATACCAGCTACAGGTACAGTCCTAGCTGTCAGTCCTTCATTATACCAGCTACAGGTACAGTCCTAGCTGTCAGTCCTTCATTATACCTGCTACAGGTACAGTCCTAGCCGTCAGTCCTTCATTATACCAGTTACAGGTACAGTCAGATCTGTCAGTCCTTCATTATACCAGCTACAGGTACAGTCAGGTCTGTCAGTCCTTCATTATACCAGCTACAGGTATAGTTCTAGTTGTCAGTCCTTCATTATACCTGCTACAGGTACAGTCCGAGCTGTCAGTCCTTCATTATACCAGCTACAGGTATAGTCCTAGCTGTCAGTCCTTCATTATACCAGCTACAGGTACAGTTCTAGCTGTCAGTCCTTCATTATACCAGCTACAGGTACAGTCTGAGCCGTCAGTCCTTCATTATACCAGCTAAAGGTACAGTCAGATCTGTCAGTCCTTCATTATAACAGCTACAGGTACAGTCAGATCTGTCAGTCCTTCATTATACCAGCTACAGGTACAGTCCTAGCTGTCAGTCCTTCATTATACCAGCTACAGGTACAGTCAGATCTGTCAGTCCTTCATTATACCAGCTACAGGTACAGTCAGATCTGTCAGTCCTTCATTATACCAGCTACAGGTACAGTCTGAGCTGTCAGTCCTTCATTATACCAGCTACAGGTACAGTCAGATCTGTCAGTCCTTCATTATACCAGCTACAGGTACAGTCCTAGCTGTCAGTCCTTCATTATACCAGCTACAGGTACAGTCAGATCTGTCAGTCCTTCGTTATACCAACTACAGGTACAGTCCTAGCTGTCAGTCCTTCATTATACCAGCTACAGGTACAGTCCTAGCTGTCAGTCCTTCATTATACCAGCTACAGGTACAGTCCTAGCTGTCAGTCCTTCATTATACCAGCTACAGGTACAGTCCTAGCTGTCAGTCCTTCATTATACCAGCTACAGGTACAGTCCTAGCTGTCAGTCCTTCATTATACCAGCTACAGGTACAGTCAGATCTGTCAGTCCTTCATTATACCAGCTACAATTACAGTCCTAGCTGTCAGTCCTTCATTATACGAGCTACAGGTACAGTCCTAGCTGTCAGTCCTTCATTATACCAGCTACAGGTACAGTCAGATCTGTCAGTCCTTCATTATACCAGCTACAGGTACAGTCCTAGCTGTCAGTCCTTCATTATACCTGCTACAGGTACAGTCCTAGCTCTCAGTCCTTCATTATACCAGCTACAGGTACAGTCAGATCTGTCAGTCCTTCATTATACCAGCTACAGGTACAGTCAGGTCTGTCAGTCCTTCATTATACCAGCTACAGGTACAGTTCTAGTTGTCAGTCCTTCATTATACCTGCTACAGGTACAGTCCGAGCTGTCAGTCCTTCATTATACCAGCTACAGGTATAGTCCTAGCTGTCGGTCCTTCATTATACCAGCTACAGGTACAGTTCTAGTTGTCAGTCCTTCATTATACCAGCTACAGGTACAGTCTGAGCCGTCAGTCCTTCATTATACCAGCTACAGGTACAGTCAGATCTGTCAGTCCTTCATTATAACAGCTACAGGTACAATCAGATCTGTCAGTCCTTCATTATACCAGCTACAGGTACAGTCCTAGCTCTCAGTCCTTCATTATACCAGCTACAGGTACAGTCAGATCTCTCAGTCCTTCATTATACCAGCTACAGGTACAGTCTGAGCTGTCAGTCCTTCATTATACCAGCTACAGGTACAGTCAGATCTGTCAGTCCTTCATTATAGCAGCTACAGGTACAGTCCTAGCTGTCAGTCCTTCATTATACCAGCTACAGGTACAGTCCTAGCTGTCAGTCCTTCATTATACCAGCTACAGGTACAGTCCTAGCTGTCAGTCCTTCATTATACCAGCTACAGGTACAGTCAGATCTGTCAGTCCATCATTATACCAGTTACAGGTACAGTCAGATCTGTCAGTCCTTCATTATACCAGCTACAGGTACAGTCCTAGCTGTCAGTCCTTCATTATACCAGCTACAGGTACAGTCCTAGCTGTCAGTCCTTCATTATACCAGCTACAGGTACAGTCAGATCTGTCAGTCCTTCATTATACCAGCTACATGTACAGTTCTAGCTGTCAGCCCTTCATTATACGAGCTACAGGTACAGTCCTAGCTGTCAGTCCTTCAATATACCAGCTACAGGTACAGTCCGAGCCGTCAGTCCTTCATTATACCTGCTACAGGTACAGTCAGATCTGTCAGTCCTTCATTATACCAGCTACAGGTACAGTCAGATCTGTCAGTCCTTCATTATACCAGCTACAGGTACAGTCAGATCTGTCAGTCCTTCATTATACGAGCTACAGGTACAGTCCTAGCTGTCAGTCCTTCATTATACCAGCTACAGGTACAGTCAGATCTGTCAGTCCTTCATTATACCAGCTACAATTACAGTCCTAGCTGTCAGTCCTTCATTATACGAGCTACAGGTACAGTCCTAGCTGTCAGTCCTTCATTATACCAGCTACAGGTACAGTCAGATCTGTCAGTCCTTCATTATACCAACTACAGGTACAGTCCTAGCTGTCAGTTCTTCATTATACCAGCTACAGGTACAGTCCTAGCTGTCAGTCCTTCATTATACCAGCTACAGGTACAGTCCTAGCTGTCAGTCCTTCATTATACCAGCTACAGGTAAAGTTCTAGCTGTCAGTCCTTCATTATACCAGCTACAGGTACAGTCAGATCTGTCAGTCCTTCATTATACCAGATACAGGTACAGTCCTAGCCGTCAGTCCTTCATTATACCAGCTACAGGTACAGTCCTAGCTGTCAGTCCTTCATTATACAAGCTACAGGTACAGTCCTAGCTGTCAGTCCTTCATTATACCAGCTACAGGTACAGTCTTAGCTGTCAGTCCTTCATTATACCAGCTACAGGTACAGTCAGATCTGTCAGTCCTTCATTATACCAGCTACAGGTACAGTCCTAGCTGTCAGTCCTTCATTATACCAGTTACAGGTACAGTCAGATCTGTCAGTCCTTCATTATACCAACTACAGGTACAGTCCTAGCTGTCAGTCCTTCATTATACCAGCTACAGGTACAGTCCTAGCTGTCAGTCCTTCATTATACCAGCTACAGGTACAGTCCTAGCTGTCAGTCCTTCATTATACCAGCTACAGGTACAGTCCTAGCTGTCAGTCCTTCATTATACCAGCTACAGGTACAGTCCTAGCTGTCAGTCCTTCATTATACCTGCTACAGGTACAGTCCTAGCCGTCAGTCCTTCATTATACCAGTTACAGGTACAGTCAGATCTGTCAGTCCTTCATTATACCAGCTACAGGTACAGTCAGGTCTGTCAGTCCTTCATTATACCAGCTACAGGTACAGTTCTAGTTGTCAGTCCTTCATTATACCTGCTACAGGTACACTCCGAGCTGTCAGTCCTTCATCATACCAGCTACAGGTATAGTCCTAGCTGTCAGTCCTTCATTATACCAGCTACAGGTACAGTTCTAGCTGTCAGTCCTTCATTATACCAGCTACAGGTACAGTCTGAGCCGTCAGTCCTTCATTATACCAGCTAAAGGTACAGTCAGATCTGTCAGTCCTTCATTATAACAGCTACATGTACAGTCAGATCTGTCAGTCCTTCATTATACCAGCTACAGGTACAGTCCTAGCTGTCAGTCCTTCATTATACCAGCTACAGGTACAGTCCTAGCTGTCAGTCCTTCATTATACCAGCTGCAGGTACAGTCCTAGCTGTCAGTCCTTCATTATACCAGCCACAGGTACAGTCCTAGCTGTCAGTCCTTCATTATACCAGCTACAGGTACAGTCAGATCTGTCAGTCCTTCATTATACCAGTTACAGGTACAGTCAGATCTGTCAGTCCTTCATTATACCAGCTACAGGTACAGTCCTAGCTGTCAGTCCTTCATTATACCAGCTACAGGTACAGTCCTAGCTGTCAGTCCTTCATTATACCAGCTACAGGTACAGTCAGATATGTCAGTCCTTCATTATACCAGCTACAGGTACAGTCAGATCTGTCAGTCCTTCATTATACCAGCTACAGGTACAGTCCTAGCTGTCAGTCCTTCATTATACCAGCTACAGGTACAGTCCTAGCTGTCAGTCCTTCATTATACCAGCTACAGGTACAGTCAGATCTGTCAGTCCTTCATTATACCAGCTACAATTACAGTCCTAGCTGTCAGTCCTTCATTATACCTGCTACAGGTACAGTCCTAGCTGTCAGTCCTTCATTATACCAGCTACAGGTACAGTCAGATCTGTCAGTCCTTCATTATACCAACTACAGGTACAGTCCTAGCTGTCGGTCCTTCATTATACCAGCTACAGGTACAGTTCTAGCTGTCAGTCCTTCATTATACCAGCTACAGGTACAGTCCTAGCTGTCAGTCCTTCATTATACCAGCTATAGGTAAAGTTCTAGCAGTCAGTCCTTCATTATACCAGCTACAGGTAAAGTCAGATCTGTCAGTCCTTCATTATACCAGATACAGGTACAGTCAGATCTGTCAGTCCTTCATTATACCAGCTACAGGTACAGTCCTAGCTGTCAGTCCTTCATTATACCAGCTACAGGTACAGTCCTAGCTGTCAGTCCTTCATTATACCAGCTACAGGTACAGTCCTAGCTGTCAGTCCTTCATTATACCAGCTACAGGTACAGTCAGTTCTTTCAGTCCTTCATTATACCAGCTACAGGTACAGTCAGATCTGTCAGTCCTTCATTACACCAGCTACAGGTACAGTCCGAGCTGTCAGTCCTTCATTATACAAGGTACAGGTACAGTCCGAGCCGTCAGTCCTTCATTATACCAGCTACAGGTACAGTCCGAGCCGTCAGTCCTTCATTATACCAGCTACAGGTACAGTCCGAGCCGTCAGTCCTTCATTATACCAGCTACAGGTACAGTCCGAGCTGTCAGTCCTTCATTATACAAGCTACAGGTACAGTCCGAGCCGTCAGTCCTTCATTATACCAGCTACAGGTACAGTCTGAGCCGTCAGTCCTTCATTATACCAGCTACAGGTACAGTCAGATCTGTCAGTCCTTCATTATACCAGCTACAGGTACAGTCAGATCTGTCAGTCCTTCAGTATACCAGCTACAGGTACAGTCAGATCTGTCAGTCCTTCATTATACCAACTACAGGTACAGTCCGAGCTGTCAGTCCTTCATTATACCAGCTACAGGTACAGTCCGAGCTGTCAGTCCTTCATTATACCAGCTACAGGTACAGTCCGAGCTGTCAGTCCTTCATTATACCAGCTACAGGTACAGTCTGAGCCTTCAGTCCTTCATTACACCAGCTACAGGTACAGTCCTAGCTGTCAGTCCTTCATTATACCAGATACAGGTACACTCCGAGCTGTCAGTCCTTCATTATACCAGCTACAGGTACAGTCCGAGCTGTCAGTCCTTCATTATACCAGATACAGGTACAGTCCGAGCCGTCAGTCCTTCATTATACTAGCTACAGGTACAGTCCTAGCTGTCAGTCCTTCATTATACCAGCTACAGGTACAGTCCTAGCCGTCAGTCCTTCATTATACCAGCTACAGGTACAGTCCTAGCTGTCAGTCCTTCATTATACCAGCTACAGGTACAGTCCGAGTTGTCAGTCCTTCATTATACCAGCTACAGGTACAGTCCGAGCCGTCAGTCCTTCATTATACCAGCTACAGCTACAATCTGAGCCTTCAGTCCTTCATTATACCAGCTACAGGTACAGTCCGAGCCGTCAGTCCTTCATTATACCAGCTACAGGTACAGTCCTAGCTGTCAGTCCTTCATTATACCAGCTACAGGTACAGTCCTAGCCGTCAGTCCTTCATTATACCAGCTACAGGTACAGTCCTAGCCGTCAGTCCTTCATTATACCAGCTACAGGTACAGTCCTAGCCGTCAGTCCTTCATTATACCAGCTACAGGTACAGTCCTAGCCGTCAGTCCTTCATTATACCAGCTACAGGTACAGTCCTAGCTGTCAGTCCTTCATTATACCAGCTACAGGTACAGTCCGAGCTGTCAGTCCTTCATTATACCAGCTACAGGTACAGTCCGAGCTGTCAGTCCTTCATTATACCAGCTACAGGTACAGTCCGAGCTGTCAGTCCTTCATTATACCAGATACAGGTACAGTCCTAGCTGTCAGTCCTTCATTATACCAGCTACAGGTACAGTCCTAGCTTTCAGTCCTTCATTATACCAGATACAGGTACAGTCCGAGCTGTCAGTCCTTCATTATACCAGATACAGGTACAGTCCGAGCTGTCAGTCCTTCATTATACCAGATACAGGTACAGTCTGAGCTGTCAGTCCTTCATTATACCAGATACAGGTACAGTCCGAGCCGTCAGTCCTTCATTATACTAGCTACAGGTACAGTCCTAGCTGTCAGTCCTTCATTATACCAGCTACAGGTACAGTCCTAGCCGTCAGTCCTTCATTATACCAGCTACAGGTACAGTCCTAGCTGTCAGTCCTTCATTATACCAGCTACAGGTACAGTCCGAGTTGTCAGTCCTTCATTATACCAGCTACAGGTACAGTCCGAGCCGTCAGTCCTTCATTATACCAGCTACAGCTACAATATGAGCCTTCAGACCTTCATTATACCAGCTACAGGTACAGTCCGAGCCGTCAGTCCTTCATTATACGAGCTACAGGTACAGTCCTAGCTGTCAGTCCTTCATTATACCAGCTACAGGTACAGTCAGATCTGTCAGTCCTTCATTATACCAACTACAGGTACAGTCCTAGCTGTCGGTCCTTCATTATACCAGCTACAGGTACAGTCCTAGCTGTCAGTCCTTCATTATACCAGCTACAGGTACAGTCCTAGCTGTCAGTCCTTCATTATACCAGCTACAGGTAAAGTTCTAGCTGTCAGTCCTTCATTATACCAGCTACAGGTAAAGTCAGATCTGTCAGTCCTTCATTATACCAGATACAGGTACAGTCAGATCTGTCAGTCCTTCATTATACCAGCTACAGGTCCAGTCCTAGCTGTCAGTCCTTCATTATACCAGCTACAGGTACAGTCCTAGCTGTCAGTCCTTCATTATACCAGCTACAGGTACAGTCCTAGCTGTCAGTCCTTCATTATACCAGCTACAGGTACAGTCAGTTCTTTCAGTCCTTCATTATACCAGCTACAGGTACAGTCAGATCTGTCAGTCCTTCATTACACCAGCTACAGGTACAGTCCGAGCTGTCAGTCCTTCATTATACAAGGTACAGGTACAGTCCGAGCCGTCAGTCCTTCATTATACCAGCTACAGGTACAGTCCGAGCCGTCAGTCCTTCATTATACCAGCTACAGGTACAGTCCGAGCCGTCAGTCCTTCATTATACCAGCTACAGGTACAGTCCGAGCTGTCAGTCCTTCATTATACAAGCTACAGGTACAGTCCGAGCCGTCAGTCCTTCATTATACCAGCTACAGGTACAGTCTGAGCCGTCAGTCCTTCATTATACCAGCTACAGGTACAGTCAGATCTGTCAGTCCTTCATTATACCAGCTACAGGTACAGTCAGATCTGTCAGTCCTTCAGTATACCAGCTACAGGTACAGTCAGATCTGTCAGTCCTTCATTATACCAACTACAGGTACAGTCCGAGCTGTCAGTCCTTCATTATACCAGCTACAGGTACAGTCCGAGCTGTCAGTCCTTCATTATACCAGCTACAGGTACAGTCCGAGCTGTCAGTCCTTCATTATACCAGCTACAGGTACAGTCTGAGCCTTCAGTCCTTCATTACACCAGCTACAGGTACAGTCCTAGCTGTCAGTCCTTCATTATACCAGATACAGGTACACTCCGAGCTGTCAGTCCTTCATTATACCAGCTACAGGTACAGTCCGAGCTGTCAGTCCTTCATTATACCAGATACAGGTACAGTCCGAGCCGTCAGTCCTTCATTATACTAGCTACAGGTACAGTCCTAGCTGTCAGTCCTTCATTATACCAGCTACAGGTACAGTCCTAGCCGTCAGTCCTTCATTATACCAGCTACAGGTACAGTCCTAGCTGTCAGTCCTTCATTATACCAGCTACAGGTACAGTCCGAGTTGTCAGTCCTTCATTATACCAGCTACAGGTACAGTCCGAGCCGTCAGTCCTTCATTATACCAGCTACAGCTACAATCTGAGCCTTCAGTCCTTCATTATACCAGCTACAGGTACAGTCCGAGCCGTCAGTCCTTCATTATACCAGCTACAGGTACAGTCCTAGCTGTCAGTCCTTCATTATACCAGCTACAGGTACAGTCCTAGCCGTCAGTCCTTCATTATACCAGCTACAGGTACAGTCCTAGCCGTCAGTCCTTCATTATACCAGCTACAGGTACAGTCCTAGCCGTCAGTCCTTCATTATACCAGCTACAGGTACAGTCCTAGCCGTCAGTCCTTCATTATACCAGCTACAGGTACAGTCCTAGCTGTCAGTCCTTCATTATACCAGCTACAGGTACAGTCCGAGCTGTCAGTCCTTCATTATACCAGCTACAGGTACAGTCCGAGCTGTCAGTCCTTCATTATACCAGCTACAGGTACAGTCCGAGCTGTCAGTCCTTCATTATACCAGATACAGGTACAGTCCTAGCTGTCAGTCCTTCATTATACCAGCTACAGGTACAGTCCTAGCTTTCAGTCCTTCATTATACCAGATACAGGTACAGTCCGAGCTGTCAGTCCTTCATTATACCAGATACAGGTACAGTCTGAGCTGTCAGTCCTTCATTATACCAGATACAGGTACATTCCGAGCCGTCAGTCCTTCATTATACTGCTGCAAATGTGAATTTGCCCCGCCATCTTTCCGCCATTTGTAAGTACCATTCTAGCTGTTGGGTTAAGGTTTTTTTGTTTTATGAATATCCTAGGAATTTTAGATTCCCCATACCCTATGTTCTGGTGCCGCCTATGTTTGGCCTCCTGAAGGAGGTCCAGGAGGAGGATATCTTCTCATTCTGGACCACAAGCAATGGAGCTGTGTTCAAGAAATACTGGATGTTTTTCAGTAGATGATCAGATTCACGTGACGGTAATCCAGCTGACATTGAGGACCGATGACAACACAATGCCCCGACTATCCCGTCTTCCTCAGGCCCTCATTTGAAACTCATTGTGGGATAAACTTTGCTTGTTTTTGTTTCATATCAATCCATTTCATTAATAAGTAAATTATGACATAACCTGGAATTTGACATTATATCTTCCCACAAAGGTGAATCAGTTCATCTGAACACAAAGTTTAATGGAAGAAATGTTTCATCCCCCATCTAAGTAACCTCATTAGTCTCAACTGACTGCTGGTATCCCCAAATTTACAAGCAGCACAGCTGCATAACGACCAAAACCGATGATTGATGTCATATACAAATGCAGTGACCATTAGAGTTTCAATGGCCATATCTACTATTCACAGAGGATTGGGGAATAGTTGCAGTCACAGCATTGTAAGATAGTGACAGATGTACTCTTAGCCCCCCTCCTCGGTTCAGGGATGGTCGTTCCCTATTCAAATAGATGGCCTGTTTGACTCTGTTCAAACCAGCGTCCCTCCCTTGGAAGAATGTGCACATCCGCATCCTGGAAAGAGTGGCCACTGGCCTGTAGATGGGTGTAGACCACAGAGTCCTGGCCGGATGAGGCAGTGCTTCTGTGCCACCCGCTTCGTTCAAGTTCAACTTTATGGTCATATGTATTTAGAGTACAATTAAATTCTTGTGCTCTGGCTCTCTCTGCCTTAACACAAAAGACACAAGGGCAAAGAAAAGAAGGACAAGCTATCCCTGAAAAAACCAAACAGACTATGTACACAGAGAATTCAAGCATTATATACACAATATAGAAAAGTACACAATAACACAACAATGTAAGGTGCATATGGTATATTCTCGTTGAATGAATGAACGCCTTTATTTGTCATTGCACAGCCGTACAATGAAATGACGTGCAACTCCCCAGTGGTACAAACAAGATAAAAATAAATAAATAAATAAAATATATGCAAATAGGCAAAATACAAATAGACACACATTTGCAGCACAATCGACATATAATGTATGCACAAGTGTAAAAACAAGTGTAATATCTATTATACTTGACACATAGTCTGTGTGTTGCACTAACCCGAGTCAGCATGCTTTATTGCACATGCCAGATGTCCGGGCGTTGTTGCACAGTTTCAGTATTGCAACCTTAGAGTTGGTTAACAGAGTTCAGTTCTTTAATGGCACTTGGTTAGAAACTGTTCAAAAGTCTGGAAGTACGGGTCTTGAACGACCTATAGCGCCTCCCAGAGGGCAGCAGTGTGAAAAGGTGGATGTCTGGGTGAGATGCGTCCTTGGTTATGTTTGTGGTCTGATGTAGGCAGCAGGATCTGTATATGCCCTCAAGTGAAGGTAGCTGTGTGCTGACTGATGTGTGGTTTTCTGTGCTGACTTAACCATTCTCTGCAGAGCTTTCTTATCAGCCACAGTGCAGCTGGCCCACCATGCTAAGATGCCATAAGTGAGTATGCTTTCTATGGAGCAGTAATAGAAGGACACCAGCAGCGGCTGGGACAAATTAGCTCTCCTCAGTGTCCTTAGAAAGTAAAGCCGTTGCTGTGCCTTCTTCACTAGGGAAGTTGTACTGACAGTCCATGTGAGGTCCTGGGAGATGTGGTCCTGGGAGATGTGGTCCTGGGAGATGTGTGTGCCAAGGAATTTGAAGCTGGTCACCCTGTCCACCATGTCTCCTCCGATGTATAAGGGAGCAAGTTCCTCTTCCTGTTGCCTAAAGTTGATGATGAGCTCCTTTGTTTTGGAGGTGTTGAGTGCAGGTTGTTGCTGGAGCACCATACTGACAGTTTGTGGACCTCATCTGTGTAGGCAAACTCATTGCCATTCTGTATTCGTCCCACCACAGTAGTGTCATCTGCAAAATTTATTACAGTATTTGTACTGTGGGTTGGTGTGCAGTCATGTGTGTAAAGTGAATAGAGAAGAGGACTCAGCACGCAGCCCTGTGGAGCTCCAGTGGTGAGTGTCAGGGTCAATGAGTGGTGTGTCCCCAGCCTGACAGTCTGTGGACGATTTGTTAAAAAGTCTTTCATCCATCTGCATGTGGACTGGCTGACACCCAGCTCGAGCAGCTTGATCACCATTCTGCTGGGGATTATTGTGTTGAATCCATTATTGTGTTGAATATTGATGGAGAAGTATAGAGAAGGCCAGAAGGAGGTACATTGCATCTTTGTGGATTTAGAGAAAGCATACGACAGGGTGCCGAGAGAGGAGGTGTGGTATTGTATGAGGAAGTCGGGAGTTGCAGAGAAGTATGTAGGAGTGGTGCAGGATATGTATGAGGGAAGTGTGACAATGGTTAGGTGTGCGGTTGGAATGACAGATGGGTTCAAGGTGGAGGTGGGATTACATCAAGGATCAGCTCTGAGCCCTTTCTTGTTTGCAATGGTGATGGACAGTTTGACAGACGAGATCCGGTAAGAGTCTCTGTGGACTATGATGTTTGCAGATGACATTGTGATCTGTAGTGAGAGTAGGGTGCAGGTTGAGGAGAGCCTGGAGAGGTGGAGGTATGCACTGGAGAGGAGAGGAATGAAAGTCAGTCAGAGCAAGACGGAATACCTATGCATGAACAAGAGGGAGGACAGCAGAATGGTGAGGATGCAAGGAGTAGAGGTGATGAAGGTGTATGAGTTTAAATACTTGGGGTCAACTGTCCAAAGTAATGGGGAGTGCAGAAGAGAGGTGAAGAAGAGAGTGCAGGCAGGGTGGTGTGGGTGGAGAAGAGTGTCAGGAGTGATTTGTGGGCTTCCGGGTGGCATGGCAGTCTATTCCATTGCCTACCAACATGGAAATCGTTGGGTCGAATCCCCGTGTTACCTCCGGCTTGGTCGGACATCCCTAGAGACACAATTGGTCGTGTCTGTGGGTGGGAAGCCAGATGTGAGTGTGTGTCCTGGTTGCTGGAAAATGTGAAAATAGCAGTTAGTCACTTAGGGCATGCTGTTACCCAAAACCATGTAGAAGCAAGCTTATAAGATACAGTGTCATCAGCATATTAGGAGACAAATGATGAGAAGGTGAACATACAATAGCATGTATCCCATCATTACTGCTTCCCCTGTGCAGTTAGAGCCCCGTCCAGTTCAACTACATCATATGACAACTTGTACACATTTTAAAAAGTGAATCAACATAATCACAAACATGGTATAGTGAAAGTGAACAGTAAATATGATTTATGAGTAATTGCACTGATTTGTAGAAATGGAAGACAAACTGAGATGACTTGCACAAATCTGTAAACTTCAAAATGGTTGACAACTTCCAGGGCTGTTTTTGATGCATTAGTGGGAGATGAATTGCAATCAATGAAAAGAAAATGTGGCATGACGCCTTGAGCCAGCCTGAAAAAAAAACACAGCAAAACTACAAGTATAAAAAGCAAACAAAAAACGAGTGTGACTCGGGAAGCCATTAATGAACCATGTACTCATGTCATTCACAGTACTCGGTTTCACATTTAGCCAGTATCTTAGAAAACACAGAGTGACAAAAGCATAATAAATGATACTGGCTGCAAAGCATGCAAGCAAGCATGCACTGCAGCTAAACACTTCAGTTCAGCTACACAAACGGTTGCATTGACTGCAATTTGCAGTTTTATTTAGCAGACGCTTTTGTCCAAAGTGACGTACATCTGAGAGGTAGTTAACTTGAATAGCTTTAGGAGTTTAAGCCACGGACTCTTACTGGAGACTCGTCCCAACCGGGGTTGGAATCAGTGGTGACTGGTGCTAACAATTTTCTTTCTTTCTTTGTTAGCACCAGCCACCGCTGCTACCGGTTTACGCTGAGGTAGCTGTTGTCCTCCTCTCTTCAATCGGCTGGTGCACTGTTTGGACGTTTCCTGGCATACCTTTGGGAACTCTATATTTGTAAAAAATGAACAATGAAACTTGAATTAAAAGATATCTACAAAATTGTATAAAGAGCTATTAATAATAAGGATGTGAAAGAAAGAGTGTGTGCAGCTGATAGGGGGGCGTTTCAGCGATGGCTGTCTGATGCAGGGCGGCATTCTACAAAAAAGTCAAAATTTAGGGAATAAAATCAAATTAAAAATCATATTTATAAGTTAAGTTGTCCAACACAGCTACACTTCATGAAAAACACGATTACAGATTCCTGTCAAAAACTGAACTAGAGCAGCACCCAGAATGCAAACACGCTCGAGGACAGGGCGAAAATCAAGTCCTTTATTAAGCAGAAGGTTCGGTACACAGAGGTGAATCAGCTTAGCGAAGGTATCCAAAAAACACTCAGGTCTGATCTAGAACACTCACGGGGAAAACACAAGGGGAGAAATGCTGGAACGCTGTCACACAAGGATCAAGACGACGATCACACAGACTAAGTACACTAGGGAGGGAGGAAATTGGACACGGGTGCAACACATTAGGGCGGAGCAGGTAATCACACACGCGGGAAACACAGGAGGGCAGGAAATACAGGTATTTACAATGAGAGACAAGGTGAGTATCAAAATAAAACAGGAAGCACGAGACAAGGAAACAAGAGGAGACAAAATACAGCACCCCACCCCCCAACGGCCGGCACCTGACGGCCCAGGATCATCCGAACGGTGAAAGTCCCGGTTGAGGTGAGGGTCCATAATGTTGCTGGAGGAAACCCAGGAACGTTCCTCTGGACGTAACCCTCCCAGTCCACCAGGTATTGCCAACCCCGACCCCGGCGTCGGACCGCCAGCAGCTTGCGTACTGAGAAGACTGGGCCACCATCGACGAATCGGGCGAGTGGTGGGGGCCTGGGGGCGGGAACTAGGGAGCTCTCTTGACTTGGCTGACGTGGAAGTGGGATGAACTCTCATGGACCTAGGCAGTTTGAGTTTCACAGCAACAGGATTAATAACTTTGGAAATGGAGAATGGTCCAACAAACCTGGGAGTCAGTTTCTTGGATTCCACCCGCAGGGGAAGGTCCTTGGTGGAGAGCCACACTCTCTGTTCACTGGTGTAGGAGGGAGCCGGGGTCCGTCGCCGGTCCGCTGCTCTCTTATACCGTTCAGAGTTGTGAAGGAGAGTGCGTCGAGCCCAGTCCCAGGTGTGTCGACATCGGCGGACCATGGCCAAAGCAGACGGAACACTGACCTCCTGCTCGAGAGCTGGGAATAGGGGTGGCTGATAACCATGCACACACTGGAATGGAGAGAGGCCACAGGAAGACCAGGGTGTTGCTCGCATACTCGACCCAGGTGAGTTGTTTAGCCCATGTGTTGAGGTTCTGGGAGACCAAACAGCGCAGGGAAGTCTCCAACTCCTGGTTCAGCCTCTTCGTCTGGCCGTTGGTCTGGGGATGATGATGAGACGAGAGGCTGACTGACGCTCCAATGAGGGTGCACAAAGCCTTCTAAAGCTGTGCCACGAACTTCGGGCCCAACACCACAACCTTGGGGAAGCTATGTAGGTGAAACACATTATGTAAAACAAAACGGCCGAGGCCAGCTTGGGTAGGGGAATAAAGTGAACCATCTTGGAGAACTTGTAGACTACTATGAGTATGGTGGTGTTACCTTCTGAGGGGGGAAGTCCAGTGACAAAGTCCACAGAGATGTCGGACCAGGGCCTGTGGGGCACAGGGAGAGGGTGGAGTAGACTAGGAGCTGGGTGATGGAAAACCTTGTTTCGGGCACAGACGGGACAAGCTACCACATACTGAGACACCTCCTTGTCCATTGCTGGCCACCAAAACCGCTGATGGATGACAAACATTGTTCGGGAGACTCCAGGGTGGCCGGAGATTTGAGAGGCATGAGCCCAGTGGATGACAGCCAGGGGAAGCCTAGGATGAGTGGGTGCTGAGGAGTGTTGAAAACGTGAAAACTGATCCTTTCAGTGTGTGAATCAGGAAAAGACAGTGTAATAGATTGGGTGCGGTGTGTCACCTTGCAGATAATTCTACCATCAATGGTGCTGGCTTCGAGTGGTTTTTGAAGACGGAAAGCTCTGAGAGCTAACTGTTGTGCTAGCTCATAGGTCATGAGGTTGGCATCTGAACCTGAATCAATCATGACAGTTCATTCAGTGGAGTTTGAAGGGGTGGACAGAGTAACTTTAGACTGAATATGAGAGGGACTGGAAACAGTCTGAGTTCTGCTCAAGAGAGCTTTCACCTTGATAACCCTAGTGCAACAAAAGTTCACAAGAGTTTTGGTACTCACACCAAAACTCTCGAGGCGCCTCAGAAAATACAGTCTCTGCTGTTCCTTCTTCACAATGCAGCTGGTGTTGAGAGACCATGTGAGGGTGTCTGTTACATGTAAACCGAGAAATCTAAAACTGTCCACAATTTCAACAGATGACCCATTGATGTGCATAGCAATGTGATTGCCTCTGATCTTTCTAAAGTCTACAATGATTTCTTTTGTCTTACTGATGTCACAGCCGCCCCCGCGCCCTCCCAGGACTCACCCTTTTCGTCACAGTCTCCCTAAATTGCTCCCTTATCTTGGCGACTTCTGACGTAGGTATTTTCCTTTTCAAGGTGTAGTAGAGCAGTATGCAGAGCAAGTGACACGACGTCATCTAGAGATCTATTCAGACAGTGGGCAAACAGTAATGGGTCAAGGGTCAAGGGAATATTAAAGAGATGCCGTCTAGGCCAGCAGCTTTAACCCCTCGTTTTCTCTGATTTTCTCCCCAGTTGTACCCGGCCAATTACCCCACTCTCCCGAGCCGTCCCGGTCGCTGCTCCCCCCTCTGCCGATCCGGGGAGGGCTGCAGACTACCACATGCCTCCTCCGATAACATGCGGAGTCGCCAGCCGCTTCTTTTCACCTGACAGTGAGGAGTTTCACCAGGGGGACGTAGCGCGTGGGAGGATCACGCTATTCCCACCGCCCCTCCCCGAACAGGCGCCCCGACCGACCAGAGGAGGCGCTAGTGCAGCGACCAGGACACATACCCACATCCGGCTTCCCACCCGCAGACACGGCCGATTGTGTCTGTAGGGAAGCCCGACCAAGCCGCAGGTAACACGGGGATTCGAACTGGCGAGCCCCGTGTTGGTAGGCAACGGAATAGACTGCCACGCTACCTGGACGCCCTACGAGCCTTAACCCTTTAAACGTTTTCCTCACATCAGCCTCCGTCACTTATAGACCGACTTCATCAGGTGAGCACTGTACTGCTGTCTCTGGGTCCAAGTTGTGAGCTACAAAAGTCGTTAAACTCATCCAGGAGAGAGGCAGAGGTGTTCATGGCCACACCCAGCCAATTTTCACTACGCCATGTGGCCCTGTATTCATAAATTACTATTTACACTGCACGCAGTCCCCCGGTTAGCTCCATAGGTGTCGATAACAAATACCATTGTTAGATAAAACGTGACGTCAGCAGTTCCTCATCACGTGTTGCCCTGTGTAACCCGGCTCTTCTGAAGGTGAGCTCCCTCTCATCCCATGGCTCTTACAATAGTCCTGCTGGTATAGGCCACGGTTTAATACCCTCTACCCTTTGCCTTGTGTGTCTTCAACTGCCAGGCCGGATGGTTTGATTACAGTCTGCTGCAGTGACTCCAGTCCAGCTGAGTCCTTATTCCAGTTGTCTTTACTTTTTTAAACGCCCAGTCCATGTCAAATGAATCTTTCATTCTCAGTGATTTAATTACTTCCCTCAACCTCGACTTTCTGTTTCTTACGGAGACCTGGCTTAAACCCGGGGAGTGCGCCCTCTGGTGGAGCTCTGCCCAGCCAGCTCTAATCGCCTGAATGCACCCAGGTGAACGGGTCGTGGTGGGGGTATACGTAGCTGCTTTTAAGAATCATTACACGTGTGTTCCTTTTACTTCTGCTTCTTTTAATGGTTTTGAAATCTTAACTTTTAAGAAGGTGTGTGGCAACCCAACTTGCTGTGTAACCATTTATCAACCCCCCGGTTCATCTCCAGGTTTCCCCAGGGAATTCTCCGAGGTATGGGACTCTCTTGTTCTTAAATTTGCTAAGGGCCATTATAGTTGGTGATTTAATCACCCATATTGATAATCCTTTTAACTCTTTTGTCATAGTTTTTTTTTAATTTCTAAATCTTTTAACCTTGGCAGCATGTGACTGGCCCCACACATAACCGTGGGCACACCCTTGATTTAGTTTTCACCCTGAACTTGTCTCTTAATAAGATTGATTTTGTCTCTGGCCATAAATGTGTTATATTTGATGCTTCTTTACTACCCACTACACTACCCCAGAAACGCATAACTCACTCTCGCATAAGCAGTCAGCAGCCATGTCTTCTAGTTGCTTTTCCAGTTGGCCAGCTGCCCTCCTCACTTCACCAAAATTAATAACCAAGTTAGTTGGTTTAATGATTTGTGTACATCTGCCCTTGAGTTTTCGGCTCCATATACTTCCAGGGCTGTCCCAGTTATTATTAACACAACCCCTTGCATCAATGAAAAAGTCAGTCAGAAAAGAAGGGAATATGGGAAGGCTGAACACAGATGGAACAAAAGTCTACTCTTGAAGTTCATCAACTCCATACGAAGGATTTATTAAAGAGTCGCGAGCTGTTTGCTTCTCTGACGTCATTGAGAGTAATAAACATAACCCTGGGTTTCTGTTTAGTACTATCGATCAGCTTGTGAATCCCTCTCTTCCTCCCACTTCCACCTGTTCTGCTAATGGCTGTGAAAATTTCTGGTCTTCCTTTCTTGACAAGGTCGATGGTCTAAGGTCCAGTTTTACCCCCCCCTGTGCCCCCCCCGCCCGCTCCTTTCAGTCGTCCAATCCTAATGTTGGAATTTGCTCCCCTTTCTCTACAGTTCCTTGTAAATACTGTGCCCCCCCTCCAGTCCCTGTGATATAGTTCCGACAAATTTTTTAAAATCCATCCTTCCTGGCTTAGGTCCAGCTGCTCTCTATCATCAACTGCTTACTCACATACCTGACTATTTTAAAATTGCCTGTGTTCAGCCCCTCCGCAAAAAAAACCCCAAAAACAAAACAAAACCCTCTCTTGATCCGGCAAGGGTAGAGAATAACAGACCGATTTCCAAACTTTATTTTTTATCCAAAATCGTTGAATAAATGTCTTGTACAGCCTTATATTGGTTTCGTTCTTATCTGACTTACAGATATTTCAATGCGTGCATTAACAATCTTGTATCCTCATTAGCTCCCCTACTGTGTGGAGTCCCTCAGGGGTCTATTCTTGGGCCAATCCTCTTTCCTTTATACATGCTTCCTCTGGGTCATTTGTTTACTTACCTTCAAGACACGTCGTACCACTGTTATGCTGATGATACACAGATCTAGTTCTCTGCCAAACCCAATAACCTGAATCAGCTGTCCTCCCTCCATGATTGCTTAGCTCCCACCAAAGACTGGATGTCCCTAATTTCCTCCATCTTAACCTCGGTAAAACTGAAGTTCTCTTAATTGGTCCCGAGAACTTTGCCGCTGCAGTTGATCAGTTTGCTGGTCCACTTCATTCAAACATCAGACCTACCGCCAAAAATCTTGGTATCATCTTTGACCAGAATGTCTCTTGATCACCATGTTGCTAAGCTCGGCCAATCCTGTTTCCTTCAGCTAAGAAATATTGCAAAAATCAGGAATATTTTGTTGAAATATTAATTCACACTTTCACTTTCTCCCATCTAGATTACTGTAAGTCCCTCTACTCTGGCCTCAACCCAGCTACTTTAAGTCATCTACAGTTGGTTCAGAATGCAGCTGCTAGACTACTAACTAGAACCAGCCATAGGTCCCATATTACCCACATTCTTGCATCCCTCCACTGGCTTCCCCTAAAATTCAGAATAAGCTGTAAGATCTTATTGATTACATTTAAACTACTGCCTGGTCTTGCCCCCAGCTACATTTAAAAAAAAAAGTCCCCCCTTTTTTCCCCCCCAATTGTATCCGGCCAATTACCCCACTCTTCCAAGCTGTGCCGGTCGATGCTCCGCCCCCTCTGCCGATCCGGGGAGGGCTGCAGACTGTCACATGCCTCCTCCGATACATGTGGAGTCGCCAGCTGCTTCTTTTCACCTGACAGTGAGGAGTTTCGCCAGGGGGACATAGCACGTGGGAGGATCACGTTATTCCCCCCAGTTCCCCCTCCCCCCTGAACAGGCGCCCCGACCGACCGGGAGAGGCGCTACTGCAGCGACCAGGACACACACCCACATCCGGATTCCCACCGGAGCACCCGGAGAAAACCCACCGCAGACACGGGGAGAACCTGCAAACTCCACACAGAGGACGACCTGGGACGACCCCCAAGGATGGACAACTCCGGGGTTCGAACCCAGGACCGTCTTGCTGTGAGGCGACAGCGCTAATCACTGGGCCACCGTGCCTCCCACACACTGTGTGTGTGTGTGTGTGTGCGTGTGTGTGTGTGTGTGTGGTGGTTTGAGGTGTAGGTTGTATGTTAGCTTTTAGATAAGTTTGTGTTTTATGAGGTGAGTCTGTTCATACATCGCAAGGCTCCGTCTCTGTGCCCTGTATTCTCATGAGTCGGTTTTTCCACATCTGTGGAACATGACCTCACATGCTGGAGCGCACAGCAGCTGTGAAGTCATGTGACCGTGTGGGCGGGTGGGTGCGTGTCCGCACGTGGCGGTGGCTCCTGGGCGCGGAACTAAAGTCCAATCAAAGCAGCGTTTCAGCTGAAACCGGAGACCTCGTGTGCAGAGAAACCCGTCGTCCAGGCTGCTCCCTCACATGTTCACACCGTCCTCTGGCCCACAGACACGCCCGTTCATAATGAGCAGCATCATAACGTCTGTCCATGAAGGCCCCTTCTGAACAAGGGTGGTAAGGAGAGTGGACGTGCAAAAGATTAAAAATGACAGAATGGAGAAACGAAACAACGGATAAAGTCAGTACAACTGCAGCCTAAAAACAGGGATAGCAAAGAGTAAATAAGGATGTAACCTTGATGAGGATGAGGACGATGATGATAGAACTGTCCTTACAAAGCACGATGATGATGATGATGATGATGATGATGATAGAATTTTCCTTACAAAACACGATGATGATGATTATGATGATAGAACTTTCCTTACAAAGCACGATGATGATGATGATGATGATGATGATAGAACTTTCCTTACAAAGCACGATGATGGTGATGATGATGATGATGATAGAACTTTCCTTACAAAGCACGATGATGGTGATGATGATAATGATGATGAAGATGACGATGATAGAACTTTCCTTACAAAGCACGATGATGGTGATGATGAGGATGATGATAGAACTTTTCTTACAAAGCACGATGATGATGATGATGATGAGGATGATAGAACTTTCCTTACAAAGCACGATGATGATGATGATGATGATAGAACTTTCCTTACAAAGCACGATGATGATGAGGATGATGATGATAGAACTTTCCTTACAAAGCACGATGATGATGATGATGACGATGATGATTATGATGATGATGAGGATGATGATGATAGGACTTTCCTTAAAAAGCACGATGATGATGATGATGATAGAACTTTCCTTACAAAGCACGATGATGATGATGATGAAGATGACGATGACAGAAATTTCCTTACAAAGTACGATGATGATGATGATGATGACGAAGATGAAGATGGCGATGATAGAAATTTCCTTACAAAGCACGATGATGATGATGATCGTGATGATAGAACTTTCCTTACAAAGCACGACGATGGTGATGATGGTGATGATGATGATAGAACTTTCCTTCGATGATGACGATGATGATGATAGAACTTTCCTTACAAAGCACGATGATGATGATGATGATGATGAAGATGACGATGATAGAAATTTCCTTACAAAGCACGATGATGATGATGATCATGATCATGATGATAGAACTTTCCTTACAAAACACGATGATGATGATTATGATAGAACTTTCCTTACAAAGCACGATGATGATGATGATGATGATGATAGAACTTTCCTTACAAAGCACGATGATGGTGATGATGATAGAACTTTCCTTACAAAGCACGATGATGATGATGATGAAGATGACGATGACAGAAATTTCCTTACAAAGTACGATGATGATGATGATGACGAAGATGAAGATGGCGATAATAGAAATTTCCTTACAAAGCACAATGATGATGATGATCGTGATGATAGAACTTTCCTTACAAAGCACGATGATGATGATGATGATAATGGTAGAACTTTCCTTACAAAGCACGACGATGGTGATGATGGTGATGATGATGATAGAACTTTCCTTCGATGATGACGATGATGATGATAGAACTTTCCTTACAAAGCACGATGATGATGATGATGATGATGATGAAGATGACGATGATAGAAATTTCCTTACAAAGCACGATGATGATGATGATGATGATCATGATGATAGAACTTTCCTTACAAAACACGATGATGATGATTATGATGATAGAACTTTCCTTACAAAGCACGATGATGATGATGATGATGATGATGATGATGATAGAACTTTCCTTACAAAGCACGATGATGGTGATGATGAGGATGATGATAGAACTTTCCTTACAAAGCACGATGATGATGATGATGATTATGATGATGAGGATGATGATGATTATGATGATGAGGATGATGATGATGATGACGATGATGATAATAGATCGTTCTAAAAGGTCCTAAAACAGTTCTTACAAAGCACATCAGTGGGTAAGAGGAACCTGGTATATATGATGTGAAGACGCAGGAACAACTGGTCAGCATCACCGCAGGGAAAGTATAACTTCGGATGTTGTCCTTGACGAGGTTCCCCTGAACGACTCTTTCATCCGCTCGTCACAGGGTTTTACAGAGTTGTCCTTATTGATGTAGTACTATCCGTTGGTAAAGTACTTCTACCAGCGTGTTCTGTCATATCTGCTGGTTACACACAACACCTTCACTTCTTCTTCACACTCACCACTACCTGCCTTCTTCTTCCTCATCTGGCTGCTATGATGAAGATGAAAACACCATGCACCCTGTCATTTTTCCTGGGAAAGTCCTAGGCTTGAGTAGCGTGGCCTAGGCCTAGGCTTGAGTAGCGTGGCCTAGGCCTAGGCTTGAGTAGTGTGGCCTAGGCCTAGGCTTAAGCCGCGTGTGATGTGTGACAGGATAAGCAGTATTCGTGCATTCTGTCAGGTTGGAATAAGAAGCGACTGAAGAACCGTACGGGACTCATCTGACCCCTCTCTCATGTCCTGCCAAGCCATTCAGTTCCAGTTTTGGCTGTGCCACCTGTGTGTGTTACAGACCTGGAAACACTGAACACGTGAAAGAGGCTCCGAATAGACACAAGAATGGATTATTTAGTAGGATGAGGACAAAGTCACGGCCATTTCCTGCAGTTTTACTTATTTATCTATTGGTCAAACTGATCAATCCTGTAGCTGAAAATCGAGACTGTCCACCGAAAAACGACCCCGTAGGTCGTTTGTACGAGCAGCTTATTACGACATATAAAGTTAAGCGACCTCTAGCGGCCGTGTAAATAACGACAATCTGGTGTCTTGGGTGCCTCGTCATCATGTGACCTTTGACCCTTCGTTACCAATCAAAATGCAACTAGCCAAGCGATGAGGGAGTTGAAGAACCGTTTATACTCTTGGAAACTGTTGGTTTCTTCGCTTTGCATGAACAATAATAAATAATGAAGTCCCAACGTCCTCAAACGAGGACTCCATAACTAGCAGCGCTGCAGGGTAGGAACAAACCACCTATGTGGTCGTATGGGTTGGAGGACCTGTGAGAAGCTTACCTTTCATTTGTGGTGGAGACGACCCAGCATCTCGTATGGCACAGTGGCCCAGCCGTTAGCGCTGCCGCCTCACAGCAAGAAGGTCCTGGGTTCGAACCCCAGGCCGTCCCAGGTCCTTTCTGTGTGGACTTTGCATACTCCTGCCTGTGCCCCTGAGCAAGGCAATGGAAAGAAGTGGAGTGGTCCGCGGGTGCTGCAGCTGCTCACCGCTCCTATAGGGTAGGATGGTTACATGCAGGGGACACACTCATGGTGTGTATGGACAAATGACAAAGTGTATCCAACCATCCATCATCCAAACCGCTTATCCTGCTCTCAGGGTGGCGGGGATGCTGCAGCCTATCCCAGCAGTCCCTGGGCGGCAGGCGGGGAGACACCCTGGACAGGCCGCCAGGCCATCACAGGCCGGCGGCCGAGTCACCTGACCTACATGTCTTTGGGCTGCGGGAGGAAACCGGAGCCCCCGGAGGAAACCTGTCCTAAAATGTTAAGTTTAGCACACTGTGGCTCGTGTTGGTCCTTGGTACCCTTTACTGTGGTGAAGACCGGGTAATGACTAGCAGAGGTCCACGTTCATGGAGGACTGGGTCTATTTTAGATTTGAATCTCAGCCACACACACACACACACACAGAGGATTCCAGCTCAGCAACTTCAAGTCCGTATCCAAGTGTAAGTCTCATGGTTTGTGGAAGGAAATAGCAGACATTTCATGATAATACAGAAAATCACAATCGGGTCTGGCTGCTGTGGAAGGGTGTCCATACCGTCCACACTGCAGAGTTAAAGGTATTTTTAATGAGAGGTTAATAAATAAGACAAGTTGACCCTGGGGAGAGAGCGAGAGCAAGAGAGCGAGCGAGAGAGAGAGAGAGAGAGAGAGAGTCTCTGCTCTCAGTTTAATAATATGTTCTACTAGAAGAACCACACCGCTACAATGTAGCGGTGTGGTTCTCCACCCGTCTAAATCTCCCTCCTCTTCATCCTGCCAGCTAACCGCCTTCCCCCTGCCCCTAAACCCCCCCCCCCACACTCCACTCCAACCCCCTCCCCCCAAATGCTCAGAATCATCTGAAATGCCGAGAAAAGTGGTTTTTAGCCATTTTTAGAAAATGCATATTTTGCATAATCATGCATAATTATGCATAATTATGTTTGAATTTCCTGCTATTTTTCTGGTCCTCTCTGGAACAATACCTACCACCTCCAAAAAAAAATTAGGATCATAAGTGCATTTTCACAACCAGGCCAGAGGAGGTGCTAGTGCAGCGACCAGGACACATACCCACATCCGGCTTCCCACCCTACAGACACGGCCAATTGTGTTTGTAGGGACGCCCGACCAAGCAGGAGGTAACACGGGGATTCGAACCGGCGATCCCCGTGTTGGTAGGCAACGGAATAGACCGCTATGACACCCGAACTGCTCAGCTGTTATTACTGCAAACTGGCTTTACTGGCCGTGACGTGGAGGACGCAACGCAGCGTCAAGCCACACGGCAGACGGACGTACTCGCTTGACAATGCGCATGCGCAGGATTACGTTCTATAACTACGGTGCCTGCAATGGCTCAACATCACCCACAGAGGGCAGATGACTGTTGTGCAGTTAAGATGCCAAAAGAAGAGCTGGACAGAAGAAGGTCAGATCAAGAGGCAGCAAATGTTAGATGGACACCGTAGCAAGTGTGGGGGGGGCAGTCTTATCCAGAAGGGGGGGGCAGTCTTATCCAGAAGGGGGCCGGCGGTGTGGGTGCAGGTTTTTGTTCCAACCAAGCAGTTGCACACCTGAGCCCACCAATCAGCCAGCAGGGTCTTTGCTGAGCAACTTGATTAGGAGACACAGGTGTGTAACTGCTTGGCTGGAACAAAGACCTGCACCCCACACCGCCGGCCCCCTTCTGGATAAGACTGCCCCCCCCCGCATTTTTTTCATTCATGACGTGGGAAGGGCGCCAGATAAGTGTAAAACGACCGCCCCTGAAAAGATGACGTGAGTTCTATGAGGTTGTCTAGATTAAGAGGTGATTTTGCGTCAGGAAGGCCGCTGAAGCTGTACTATAAGATGTGGGAGGAAGGCAAGCTTCCAGTCGTGTGGAACGAGGCTGGGATTGGTCCCGTCACCCCCCCCCCCGGGAAAGACCGCTCCACTTAGCTAGAGGCTTACAGCTTCCACAGCACACGCATGCAGCACCGTGGGAGGGATGGGCACAGAAAGGCTGACGTACTACGTAGGCTAGTCTTGCCATACTACAGGACCGAGCGGCTAAACCTGTTTTGTGCACAGTCATGACTGTATGACCACGGGCACGGTGGCCCAGTGGTCAGCACTGTTGCCTCACAGCAAGAGGGTCCTGGGTTCGAACCCCAGGCCGTCCCAGGTGCTTTCTGTGTGGAGTTTGCATGTTCTGCGTGGGTTTCCTCCCACCATCAAAAAGACATGCGTGTTAGAAATACTCCTGCCTGTGCCCCTGAGCAAGGCAATGGAAAGAAGAACCGGAGTCCCCGGTCCCCGGGCGCTGCAGCTGCCCCCTGCTCCTGTACGATAGGGTGGTTACATGCAGACAACACACTCACTGTAAGAACACGATGTCAGACATGGCTTTCATTTCTGGCCGCTCCCTCTCTTTATTCACTCTCTAGCTCGCTCGACCAACGCCGCTCCCTCTCTTTATTCACTCTCTAGCTCGCTCGACCAACGCTGTTCCCTCTCTTTGTTCACTCTCTAGCTCGCTCGACCAACGCCGCTCCCTCTCTTTATTCACTCTCTAGCTCGCTCGACCAACGCCGCTCCCTCTCTTTAGTCACTCTCTAGCTCGCTCGACCAACGCTGCTCCCTGTCTTTATTCACTCTCTAGCTCGCTCGACCAACGCCGCTCACTCTCTTGATTCACTCTCTAGCTCGCTCGACCAACGCCGCTCCCTCTCTTTATTCACTCTCTAGCTCGCTCGACCAATGCTGCCCCCTCTCTTTATTCACTCTGTAGCTCGCTCGACCAACGCTGCTCCCTCTCTTCATTCACTCTCTAGCTCGCTCGACCAACGCTGCTCCCTCTCTTTATTCACTCTCTAGCTCGCTCGACCAACGCTGCTCCCTCTCTTTATTCACTCTCTAGCTCGCTCGACCAATGCTGCTCCCTCTCTTTATTCACTCTCTAGCTCGCCCGACCAACGCTGCTCCCTCTCTTTATTCACTCTCTAGCTCGCTCGACCAATGCTGCTCCCTCTCTTTATTCACTCTCTAGCTCGCTCGACCAATGCTGCTCCCTCTCTATATTCACTCTCTAGCTCGCCCGACCAATGCTGCTCCCTCTCTTTGTTCACTCTCTAGCTCGCCCGACCAATGCTGCTCCCTCTCTTTATTCACTCTCTAGCTCGCCCGACCAACGCTGCTCCCTCTCTTTATTCACTCTCTAGCTCACTCGACCAACGCTGCTCCCTCTCTTTATTCACTCTCTAGCTCGCTCGACCAACACTGCTCCCTCTCTTTACTCACTCTCTAGCTCGCTCGACCAACGCCGCTCCCTCTCTTTATTCACTCTCTAGCTCGCTCGACCAACGCTGCTCCCTCTCTTTATTCACTCTCTAGCTCGCTCGACCAACGCTGCTCTCTGGCGCTGCCCGATCTAAGCCAACCATGCGCATGCGTAACTCACATCCACCATGGAGTGGATCGGGCAGCGACATGATCAAAAATTGTTAAAATAATTTCGAGAATCCAAAAAAGGCGAAAGTTATAAAGGAACAACATCCTTTAGGTTGCAGTCGCAACAGGAAGTGGTGCGTGTCCTTGTAGCTGCCCGATGTGAGTCGACCATAGATGTGAGTTGTGCACGCACAACTGTAAACAGTTCACCCAGCTTTATTATATTAGGGAAATAAAGACAGGGTTAGGGTTAGACCGAAATGGTCACATAGCAAACCTTTTCTTTCTGGAAAGGGCAAGTCCAGTCCAGTCCAGTCCAGTCCATTCCAGTCCAGTCCAGTCCATTCCAGTCCAGTCCATTCCATTCCAGTCCAGTCCATTCCAGTCCAGTCCAGTCCAGTCCAGTCCATTCCAGTCCAGTCCAGTCCAGTCCAATCCTATCCAATATCCAACCTGCTCATCCTGCTCTCAGGATCGCGGGGATGCTGGAGCCTATCCCAGCAGTCACTGGGCGACAGGCGAGGAGACACCCTGGACAGGCCGCCAGGCCATCACAGGGCTGACACACACACACACACACACACACACACACACACACACACACACACACACACACACACGCACGTTAACACCTAGGGACAATTTAGTACGGCCGATTCCCCTGACCTGCATGTCTTTGCTCCAACTAACAGATTTGGGTCAGATATACAGTTCTAACGGGCTCTTGCATAATCCAGTCCTTTGGTATTTAATGGCACCGGTGACGTCACTTTGCTTGATCACAAGCCATAGAGCTGAGTGGTGTTGAGTGGTCTTTGCTGGCTCTGTCCTCTCCTTTTAGCATGTTCATCTCCCTCCGGGGTGGGAAAACACTGCTAAGCTGGATGAGTTCGCGATGCGTGGAACAGGCTCGTACCGCTAGTTTTCCCCACAGGCCATCCCAGGTCCTTTCTGGGTGGAGTTTGCATGTTCTCCCCGCGTCCGTGCGGGTTACCTCTGGGCAGTGTTGTAGTCGAGTCACTAAACCTCGAGTCCGAGTCGAGTCTCGAGTCCCCACTGTTCGAGTCCAAGTCCGAGTCATCAGTGCTCAAGTCCAAGTCGAGTCACGAGTCATGAAAATCAGGACTCGAGTCGGACTCGAGTCCGAGTCCTGGACTCGAGTACTACAACACTGCCTCTAGGTGCTCGTGTTTCCTCCCACCACCAGAGACGTGTGCTGGGGTTAGTGCTCCTGTCTGTGCCCCTGAGCAAGGCAAGAGGAAAGAAGAAGTGGAGTTGGTCCCCAGGCGCTGCCCGCTGCCTCTAGCTACACAGCTAGGATGGGTTAAATGTTGAGGATGGACTGCCCCATGTGGATTAACAAAGCTGGTGCTTCTTCTTCTTCTTCTTCCACCTCTTGGTCAGTAGTCCAACACAAAGACCATGTTTTATTTATGTCTATTTTGTTTGATGTCTATACTAATGCAGTATGCTAGAACAGAATAAAGTAGTACAGTAGAAGGGTACTGGAATACTAACTAGGGGCATTAGGGAATACAAGAAATGCTGTAGGCCATATTGAGGGTTCATATGCTAGTCTTTTTTCTGCTTTCACCGAGGAGAGAAGACGACTGCAGGAAATCCTCCAGGATAAGCGACCGGAGACGTCAGAGGAGATTGGACATGTAGCAGGATGATGAACACAAACACAAAACGACCTGAAAACAACAAGGTCGGCGTCCCCGAATGACCCAGTAACCCAGGCCTCTATCCAGTCGAGAATTAGAGACAGGATTTGGAAATTGCTCCATCCGTCTTGGTCCTCATCCAGGCGGCTTTTAAAGAGGAATGAGGAACCGTAAGCGTCCAGATGTGCAAAGTGGGAGAGAACCTCATCCAGATGGACTCGGGGCAGAGACGGCTGCCAGAGGTGACTCCATAAAATAACAAGACACGGGGACTCGGTTATTTTCTGCTGTGTGTACTTAATTTAGATTTGATGAACCGCTTTTCCACTTTGGATTAGTCGTTGATTACCCTAACGCACAAGAAGCATCCTCTTCTCAGACACAGGCTGGTCAAGGTTCAGCTGCTAATAAGCAGTGACAGACACAGTCAGACAGACGGGTAGACAGACAGACAGACAGACAGGCAGACAGACAGACAGACAGACATGCAACATGATGTGCATGGAGGGAGCAGTAAAGATAAACCCATCTCAGTAAAGGAGAAGCACATGGATGAATGGATGAATGGTGTCGAACATGTGCACACAGGACATAACATACAGATGTTCCCCTGCCAGTAATGTGAAGAGAGCAACACATCCACACATCAAACCCAGCGACCAAATCTCCACCTACCAAATCTCCACCTACATCACATTATTGGGTACATATTCGAAAAGGAGGAGGAGGAGGAAGGGTACACTTCTTTCTTCCTACCCCTTCTCACCTGCTCTTAAGTTAAGCCAGCTACTATACATTACAAAAAGGAAAGGGCGCGACTGCGCATGCGCCGGTCAACAAACACGGACGCCGACTTTGAGGCGCGGCTGCGTGACGAGGTCCGTCGTTACCCTCGTGTCGCGTGTGAGTATTTCCGGTTTCTGTGGCGCTCCCGATAGTACGCGGAATATATCTGTGTTGCGCATCGCTGTGGACGACGCAAGACCTTTGATGACGTCACGCCGGCCTTTGGGAAACGGTGATTGTTCACCAGTTTGCTGACCTTGTTTCTTTTGGACCAGAGAACTATTACCTCCCTCGAAAATAACCAACAGTCTAAACGCAGTGTTTCTCAACCGGGGGTCCGCGGACCCCTAGTGGTCCGTGGTGTAATTGCAAGGGGTCCGTGAAAATAAAATATCTTTAAAAAAAAGATCTTATGACATTTATAGAAATAGGATTATTTTACTCAAATGTGACTGAGACCTTTATCTACCTAAACTATAAAGGGTAACAGGACTTTTTTCTCTCATTACATCTGTTTCACAAGTGTAATTTGTGGTATTTTAATAAGAGATCTCGCTCCCGTTTGCATTGTTAAAAGTTACTGAATACATATTCTGTTTAGTTACATATATCTGAAAGTTACTGAATACATATTCTGGTTCGTTACATATATCTGAAAGTTACTGAACACATATTCTGTTTCGTTACATATATCTGAAAGTTACTGAATACATATTCTGTTTTGTTACATATATCTGAAAGTTACTGAATACATATTCTGTTTTGTTACATATATCTGAAAGTTACTGAATACATATTTTGTTATGTTACATATATCTGAAAGTTACTGAATACATATTCTGTGTTGTTACATATATCTGAAAGTTACTGAATACATATTCTGTTTTGTTACATATATCTGAAAGTTACTGAATACATATTCTGTGTTGTTACATATATCTGAAAGTTACTGAATACATATTCTGTTTTGTTACATATATCTGAAAGTTACTGCATAAGAATTCTGTTTTGTTAACTATATCTGAAAGTTACTGAATACATATTCTGTTTTGTTACATATATCTGAAAGTTACTGAATACATATTCTGTGTTGTTACATATATCTGAAAGTTACTGAATACATATTCTATTTTGTTACATATATCTGAAAGTTACTGAATACATATTCTATTTTGTTACATATATCTGAAAGTTACTGAATACATATTGTTTTGTTAACTATATCTGAAAGTTACTGAATACATATTCTGTTTTGTTACATATATCTGAAAGTTACTGAATACATATTCTGTTTTGTTACATATATCTGAAAGTTACTGAATACATATTCTGTGTTGTTACATATATCTGAAAGTTACTGAATACATATTGTTTTGTTAACTATATCTGAAAGTTACTGAATACATATTCTGTTTTGTTACATATATCTGAAAGTTACTGAATACATATTCTGTTTTGTTACATATATCTGAAAGTTACTGAATACATATTCTGTGTTGTTACATATATCTGAAAGTTACTGAATACATATTCTGTGTTGTTACATATATCTGAAAGTTACTGAATGCATATTCTGTTTTGTTACATATATCTGAAAGTTACTGAATACATATTCTGTTTTGTTACATATATCTGAAAGTTACTGAATACATATTCTGTTTTGTTACATATATCTGAAAGTTACTGAATACATATTCTGTTTTGTTACATATATCTGAAAGTTACTGAATACATATTCTGTGTTGTTACATATATCTGAAAGTTACTGAATACATATTCTGTTTTGTTACATATATCTGAAAGCTACTGCATAAGAATTCTGTTTTGTTACATATATCTGAAAGTTACTGAATACATATTCTGTTTTGTTACATATATCTGAAAGTTACTGCATAAGAATTCTGTTTTGTTAACTATATCTAAGTTACAACTGAAAGCTCTTATTTTTGCCCCAAAGAGTGAATAAATGCTATAATGCAATTTAAAATGCAGTTTCTACTGTTTCTATCAAATCGCAACCCCCTCCCCCAAGATCAGGTGAGGGGGTCCTCAGGGTAGATCAAAAATACGCAGGGGGTCCAGGACCCCAGAACGGTTGAGAACCAACAGAGTAAACGATCGGTCTTGCCATGGAAGGTGCCATGGAAGGTGTCCTGCTGGTGTTTGGAAAACCGTCATGAAGTTGTGCCTTGTGTGGAGCGCGACCCGCCTTGCTCCGGTCCAGGGTGTCCTCCCGCCTGTCGCGCAGTGACTGCTGGGAGGGTCTCCAGCATCCCCCCGCAACCCTGACAGCAGGGTAAGCAGGTCCCATGATGGATGGATGGATGATATGAGATTAGATTAGAATATTATGGAGGGGGTCTGTAGGCTGGACAACACGCTAGAGCCTACAGTTCCCCTCACTATTCTCTGTCTTGTCGGTCTGAGTCTTGGACTTCAGTTGGATGTCTTGTATCTTGTGTTTCCTTCTTGTTCTAGGGATTAAGCAGATATGTAAAGAAGAGCAAGATGCGTGTTATGCAGGTTGTTTTCATAATAAAAGAAACTAAACTCTGGTCATGTGACCCGTTACCCTCTAACTTCAAGTAAACCTTGTGTGGCGGAGGGCTAAGACGAAGAAAAGGGCCAACAGCGCCACCTGGGGAATTGCACCCCAGGAAATACTATTTCTCTTTAAAGCCAGAGTTAAGGACTTGAAGCTTAGCCAGGCGAACAGATTCACTACTGAAAAAGGACAGAGACGTGGTTCAAAAATATAAATACTTTGTTTGATTAATCAAAACAAGAAAGGACCGGAACTGGAGCTGCTAAGGAAATCAAGAAAAAAACCGATTAAAACCAACATGAAGCCATTGCATCTTTATTACAAATAGTTTGTAAAAAGGATCTTATAATACAATTAAGAAAATAAAATAAAAAAAACACTTTAAAATACCAAAAAAATGCCCAGCCTACAGAAATAATGGTAACCAAACTAGAAAGCTAGGCTGAGGCCAACTGTGGAAGGCAGACTAACTGAGGAGTGCCCAGGGGTGCTACCAATACTCACCTTCCGTGCAGCATAGCAAACCTCCCAGCAAACTGGTGAACTCACCACACGTGTCCCGGTGCTCCTACTCACGCACACACACACACACACATGCAGGGACCTCACCACAAGTGCCTGGCCTCCCACAAGATGACACTCAGACCGCTGAGGGGAATAACTAACAAAATAAGTCAAATAGGTCAAAAACCCAAACTAGAGAAGAGTCAACCCAGTTAGTAATCAAAAGAAACTAAGGCAAAACAGCAGCAGAGCCACCTCCAGCGGGGAACCTTGACACCAGGAAATACTCCTGATAACCAGCACAACAGTGGCAACAAAGACTAGAGGTTCCACGCTAGAAGTTCAGGAACTGCAGCACCAACCACCAGACACATGCGACAACGAGGGAGAGAGAAGGCAAAAAAAGGATTGCACAGGTGGTCACAGGTGGCTTAGATAACCTGGCCCTGATGAGGAGACCGGCCGAGGGAGGAGTCAGGCCTGGAGCTGCATTCACAACCACTCAACCTATCAATGAAGCACCCCCCACCACACCTTGCATAAAGGGCACTACATTCTTTAACTAAACGATAATTTAACGTGGTTTATATTCAGATACATTTGATCAACGTTATCCCTTTTAACCACTTATTTATTACATTGTTAATCGTCTAACCATGAATTTATTACTGAAACAGAAAATAAACATCTATGTGAAACACGTCTCTGAGACACTTACAGTACAGAAACACGTCTCTGAGACACTTACAGTACAGTTTCTGCACTGTATTGAGACGGTTACAGTACAAAAAAAACGTCTGAGACAGTTACAGTACAGTTTCTGCACTGTATGGAGACAGTTAAAGTACAGAAACACGTCTGAGACAGTTACAGTACAGTTTCTGCACTGTATTGAGACGGTTACAGTACAGAAACACGTCTCTGAGACAGTTACAGTACAGTTTCTGCACTGTATTGAGACACTTACAGTACAGAAACACGTCTGAGACAGTTACAGTACAGTTTCTGCACTGTATTGAGACAATTACAGTACAGAAACACGTCTGAGACAGTTACAGTACAGTTTCTGCACTGTATTGAGACGATTACAGTACAGAAACACGTCTCAGAATTACAGTACAGTTTCTGCACTGTATTGAGACACTTACAGTACAGAAACACGTCTGAGACAGTTACAGTACAGTTTCTGCACTGTATGGAGACAGTTACTGTAAACGTTTGAACTACCAACGTTTGGACTGACACAGATTTACTATCTGTCGCAATTGTTGAGATTTAGTGGCGTTGTGAACGCCACCCATAAATGACGAGATGACACAAATGTTCGTTGACAATGTATTTCCTCCTGTACACAAGCTAACATTAGCTGTTTCCAAACTGTACATGAGCTAACATAAGCTGGTCGTTTGGCTGACTGATACACGGCTAGCTGTACACACAGCTTGCTGAACACCAGCGTGCCGAATGAGGAGATGCTGACCACGGCTTTGGGACCAGACACGTGCTGTACACGTGCTGTACACGTGCAGTACTGAGCTGTGATGAGCTGTGATGAAGCTGTATCAACCTGCATGAACATACATACATTTCTATTTAGTTCAATAACCACGTGCACCACGCACTTATACATTTTTCTTAACATCAAATTAGTAGATATTTACTCGGCATTTGCAGAAATGAACTAACGTTACCGAAAACAGTTTACGATGTGGCTCTCCATGGCACACGGTTAGCCACCGCTGGGATAGAGGGCAAGTAAAACTGGGGAAATAGTGCTCCCTTGTGCAGCCCCAGTATTAGCAGTAATAGGAGAAGACACTACCCCATTTACTCTGACACACTGTGATTGGTCAGTCAGAAAGGACTCTACCATCTGATGATATTACTCTTACTCCCAGCCTCAGTAATCTCTCCGCCAGTGGCGGCTGGCCAGTACGGGGCGCTGGGGGCGCCGCCCCCTTTAGTTGTATAATGCAAATAATGATGAAATAAAAGTGTGGTCAGTCTGCGAGCGCCTGTCGGCAGCATTAAATATTGGTTCAAATGGGTTGATTTCTGTCTGAATACATATACTTCCTGGGTGAGGGGTGCTGGCCAAACGATACCTTATGTGAGCCCTCAAACTTGTGGCTGACCTGAGGTTTCTTCAGATTTTCCAGGGGGCGCAGTTCTGTGCTGCCCCAGACACTCCCACTTTTATTGGCAGTGAATTGGTATTGTTTTAATGTTTTTTGATCTAACTTGATTGGAGAATTCTCGTGGCTGTCAATCATGTTCGCACCCACCACGACGCCTCGACTCGACTGTCAATCATCCAGCGTCTACAAACCCTGATAAAATCTATAGGCTACATGGTCCTTCTTAATAACTCTGTGACTGTGTGGACATTAAAGCAGCTGCCATGTTTGCTGCGCCAAGGTAAATTGCGCCCCCCCCCCAAAAAAAATGTATAGCACCAGCCGCCACTGCTCTCCATCATAATATGGGGTCTGACACGCCGGCAAAAAAATCCATAAAAACAACACGAGCGCATCGTGTGGGCCGCTTAAGATGACAAAAAATATTATTCTGGTGGCTTGTCCGGGGTCCGCCTGGGGCCCAATGACTGCTGGGATAGGCTCCAGCATCCCCGCGACCCCGAGTAAGGATAAGCGGTTTGGATGATGGGTGGATGGATAGCTATACAAAATAACAACCTTCGTCCTACTCCCATTTCTGTATGCAAAGTGCAAGGGGTCAAGTCATGTCGCACTCCCCTAAGGACATGGTGTAAGACAATCCTCTCGAGGCTCTTCATTATGCTTTATGTTAAAGCAACTGGCCATTTTAAACGGACCGTTTTGACATTTTTAGTACGGGCACTATGAGTGGATTGTTCATGCCCATGGGATAGGGTGTGTATCAGGTGACATTTGAAAAAGCGGTCCAAACACAGGGTCAAGTTGTTCCCTACACTCCTTCAGAACTCTGCCCCTGCTCTCATCAGGACCAGCTGCCTGTCTTGGATTGAGCTTTTTGAAGGTTCAAAAAAACCTCCTCAGCTTTTACGACCAAGGGCCGGCCACAGTCACGTTGTCACCTAACTAAACTATTGTAGCGAATTCGGGGGACAACGCAACCACAGGAACTGCCGCGGCCGGGACGCGAACCCGTATCGCCCGCACCGCAGGAGGGATCACTAACCGCTCGACTAAAGGGTCAGACCCGGGAGCAATTGTGTCTTCTTATCCATGTACGTTACACTACCCCCCTCCTTCGGGAAGCGCGTCCCCGCGCTTAAGCATATCAGCTCCTTCACGCCTCAGACGCTTCCGATGGCCTTACGGTCGCTCCATCCCACTTCTGACACCAATGTAGCGAATTCGGGGAACAACGCAACCACAGGAACTGCCGCGGCCGGGACGCGAACCCGTATCGCCCGCACCCCAGGAGGCATCGCTAACCGCTAGACTAAAGGGTCAGACCCGCGAGCCAGCGGCCAGCGTGTCTTCTTATCCATGCACGTTACAATACGTTCAGTGGAGAACTCGGATGTATCAAACCTAGCATAGAATGTACTTGGGTCATTAGCAAAGATCAGATCATCCCCATTGTTAAAGGGTCGGACCCTTTAGTTGACTGGTTAGCGCAGTCGCCCGTGGTGCATGAGACCCGGGTTCGCGTCCCGGCTGCCCCCTGAATTCACCACATTGGTGTCAGAAGTGGGATGCTGAGACCGTGAGGCCGTTTGAAGCGCGTGCGCCCAGAGGCGTGAGGGAGGTGGTATGCTGAAGCGTGGGGTCGCGCTTCCCGAAGGGGAGGGGGTGTAACGACCACGGATAACTAGACTCGCTAGCCCTTGGCAAGGGGGTTGGACCCTTTAGTGGACTGGTTAGTGCAGTCGCCCGTGGTGCAGGAGACCCGGGTTCGCATCTTGGTTGCAGCGGATTCCCCCCGAGTTCGAGACAATGGGTAGTTTTGGGGTGCAAACCAAGCGCGACATTCCTGACGTTGGGCTGTTTTGATTCGACATTTGGGGACATTGTCTGTCGCTGCAGTATTGGCAGTCCGCGGTATTATAATCACGTTTCTTTATTTTTCAGCTGTCCAAACTATTCTTAGTTTATTTTGGTGTGTCTTTGTGTTTTTATGGTGGTCCCCGTCAACACGTAGAGACCCTTTAGCTTCTGTATTTACATCTAAAATCAAGTGGGGGTCTCATTGTTGATGGGAAAAACAGGACGATGCATGCAAGGTTTAAGTTCTTCACACCCACCCACCCACATACACACACACACACACCCACTCTAAAGCAAAGTTAGCGTCTGTAAACACTGGGACACAGAAGTGTCTTTGTGGGTTCGAGCGTCCGTGGGTTTGGGCTCCTCTGACATCATGGCGGTTACTGGACTGGTTGGTTCTCAGGAACATTTCACAGCAATGTTCTTTTGAAGGCCAAGCTGATTTCCTCCGGTCTGACGGCTCCGGAGGCCGCCTGGAAAAAGCAGCAGTGACAACTGTTTTTACGACTGCAGAAGTGAATTGGGGATATTTCCAGATGAGATCCTTCATGTGGCATCCGAGCATTCCTGCCTTCATCACACGGCTCTCGGGTGTTAATGCTCAACCCACCCGCTGCACTGGACGCCCCCACTTCCTTTGATTCATGGTGTTTTCTTGTGCACATGTGCACACGAAGTGCTCTGCGGTCAGAATAATTTAAGGTCTGCTATAAGAACGACTAGTGCTGTGGGGAAAGAGGTCCGCCTGTGAAGATGTGCTGGCTCGAAACACGTGTGGCTTCTGGTTGGAGCCTGAAGGAGGAGATGAGAGAAAAAGACAAACTCAGACGCATGTGTGGACTCCACCGTATTTCTAAGTCCCCCCACTAAAAACTGCCAATCGTGTGAACTTCCTAAAGAAACATTACAAAGTGATTTACACAGGAACCGGTTGAGCCCCCCCCCCCAGATCCTCCCCCCTGAACACTCCTGTGACTCCCGTCAGGAATGCCGAAATTCCTGAGGATGGATTTCATGAAGGGGTGCCAGTGGATGTGTTCCTCCAGTTTAGTCCTTTCCTTTTATCCCATCCCAACAGTCAGATAGGTGATGGACAGGACTCGTGTCGGATGACGCTTCAATTCCAAGATGGCGACCTCTTAGTCCCCCCGTTCCCCCAGAAAACAGAAGCTAGCGTCAGAGCGTTTCTAATGTTGCGCTTTAAACTACAAATAAACACGTGTATTTTTATTTTACTTTTGTTGGATCTGTCAAAGGGGGACTTGAGAATAATACACTTGAATTGGCTTTTTCACTTGTTGAATACTTTTTTGACATTGCATTTTGTTCAACGTGTTTAAGTTGGTATTCATGTCAACCGAAAGTACACATTTAAGTCCCAACAGGATTCAGGCACACTTCAAGATGGCTTAAAAGAGTAACTAAAGCCTAGACCATTTCAGCAAGTTTGCTGGAATCTACAGGTTAAAAGCCATGTAAACCATGTGAGTGGGCACCTAAATCATGTGAATGGGCATGTAAACCATGTGAATGGGCACCAAAACCATGTGAATGGCCATGTAAACCATGTGAATGGGCATGTAAACCATGTGAATGGGCACCTAAACCATGTGAATGGGCACGTAAACCATGTGAATGGGCATGTAAACCATGTGAATGGGCATGTAAACCATGTGAATGGGCACGTAAACCATGTGAATGGCCATGTAAACCACGTGAATGGGCATGTAAACCATGTGAATGGCCATGTAAACCATGTGAATGGGCATGTAAACCATGTGAATGGCCATGTAAACCATGTGAATGGGCACCTAAACCATGTGAATGGGCATGTAAACCATGTGAATTGGCATGTAAACCATGTGAATGGGCATGTAAACCATGTGAATGGCCATGTAAACCATGTGAATGGGCACCTAAACCATGTGAATGGGCATGTAAACCATGTGAATGGGCACCTAAACCATGTGAATGGGCACCTGAACCATGTGAATGGGCATGTAAACCATGTGAATGGGCATGTAAACCATGTGAATGGGCATGTAAACCGCGTGAATGGGCGGTGCGGTCCATTCCGTTGCCTGCCAGAATGCGGATCATCAGTTAGAACCCCCGTGGTACCTCCGGCTTGGTCGGGCGTCTCTACAGACACAAGTGGCCGTGTCTGCGGGTGGGATGTGGGTATGTGTCCCGGTCGCTGCACTAGCGCCTCCTCTGGTCGGTCGGGGCACCGGTTCAGGGGGGAGGGGGAACTGGGGGGAATAGCGTGATCCCCCAAGTACTACGTCCCCCTGGTGAAACTCCTCACTGTCAGGTGAAAAGAAGCGGTTGGCGACTCCACATGTATCAGAGGAGACATGTGGTGGTCTGCAGCCCTCCTCTGCTCGGCAGAGGGGGTGGAGCAGCAACCGGGACGGCTCAGAAAAGTGGGGTAATGGCCAAATACAATTGGGAGAAAACGGGGGGGACAAATTGAAATAAGTAAATCAATAAACAAATAAAAACCATGTAAAGATTAAAAACATAGCAGACTGGTCTCGGTAGTTTGTGATGTTAGCATAGCAGGGTAAACACAGCTGCAGCTAACAACATTAATAATGCATCTGACCCACTAAAATGGTCATAGGCACCTCAACATGTAAGCCCCGGGGCCCCGGGGCCTAAAGTATACAGAATCCTAAAGTATACAGAATCCTAAAGTATACAGAATCCTAAAGTATAAAGAATCCTAAAGTATACAGAATCCTAAAGTATACAGAATCCTAAAGTATAAAGAATCCTAAAGTATACAGAATCCTAAAGTATACCGAATTCTAAAGTATAAAGAATCCTAAAGTATACAGAATCCTAAAGTATAAAGAATCCTAAAGTATACAGAATCCTAAAGTATAAAGAATCCTAAAGTATAAAGAATCCTAAAGTATACAGAATCCTAAAGTATAAAGAATCCTAAAGTATACAGGATCCTAAAGTATACAGAATCCTAAAGTATAAAGAATCCTAAAGTATAAAGAATCCTAAAGTATACAGAATCCTAAAGTATACAGAATCCTAAAGTATAAAGAATCCTAAAGTATACGGAATCCTAAAGTATAAAGAATCCTAAAGTATACAGAATCCTAAAGTATACAGAATCCTAAAGTATAAAGAATCCTTGTTCTATGCGTAAAAGCGCATCATCAGCATGGTAACATGCTCTGACATCCCGCCTTGTAAACAAGCCCAGTTCAATTAATTTTTATGCATAAAACTGAATCATCAGGCTGATTGTCTTTATGCATACTCAATTTTGCTGCCACATTGAGGTAAATCCTGCGAGTGGAACTGCTCACAGCCGAGGAATCAGCCATTCGCAAGAACAACATCGCGTACCTGGAAGCGGAGCAACTGCGGACGAAAGTTTCAGCCGGCCTCAGCAACATCAGCACAGACGAGAGGAAAGCTCTCACGACTCTCAGTAGAGACAATAACATCCTCATCCTTCTGGCGGACAAAGGCAGATGCACTGTTGTATTAAACCAGACAGACTATCACGAGAACGTTATGACGTCACTTAGCGACACGAATACTTATGAGCCCCTGACACCAGATCCAGGCAGTGGTTACAGGAAAAAGGTGGTGGATTGTCTGAAGCTGTTAGAACAGGACAATGTTATCGACAGAATGTTGTACCACAGATTATACCCAGGGGGCGCTACACCTAGTCTGTGTGGGTTACCTAAGATACATAAACAGGATGTGCCATTACGACCTATTGTTAGTATGATTAACTCAGTGACCTATAACCTCTCTAAGTTTCTGGCATCTGTTCTGAACCCGTTGGGAGGCAGTAATGAACATCACATTCACAACACTATGGATGCTGTGGACAAGGTGAGGGACATCACCATGGAGAGGATAGGACATCATCATGGAGAGGATGAAACAATGGCCTCTTATGATGTTAAGTCTCTCTTCATGTACGTTCCTGTTGATGAAAGCAGTGGATGCAGTCTGTATGAAATTACAAAACGACCCCACCCTTGGCAATAGGGCCAAGTGGGTCTGTTCCTGAAGCTGTGTATTCAGGCCACGTACTTCACATACCAGCAGCCATACCACCATGTACCCTGGCTCTGCCAAATGATGGAGGCTAAGCAGGTGTGGGCTTGCTTAGCATTTGGATGGGAGGCTTTCCATGCAAACTGAGTTGCTGCTGGTTGTCGTGTTTGTGGGCCTGAAGACAATACGACTGGCGCTTGTAAATAACCAAATCATCACTGTCATCAGTGCATATGCTCCAACACTTGACTCACAAGATGAAGTAAAGAAGACCTTTTGTGACGACCTGGACAGTGTTCTCACCGAAGTCCCCAAGGAGGATAAGCTAATCCTGCTTGGATATTTCAGTGCCAGAGTGGGCCGAAATTACAACTGGTGGAGAGGCATAATGAGCAAGGAAGGAGTCAGAAATACAAACTCCAATGGCATCCTGCTGTTAACAACATGCTCAGAAAACAGCCTAATCATCTCCAACACACTCTTCTGCCACAAGAACAAACTTAAAACAACCCGTAGGCACCCTCGTTCAAACACGTGGCACCTTATTGACCAGATTATCGTCCATTTAAGAGACCGACGTGAGGCACTAGCCACCAGTGTGACGATCAGTGCAGACGACTGCTGGACTGACCACCACCTTATCCGCTCCACCCTGTCCATCCAATTTCACCAGAAAAAAAGGGTGCAGAAAAAGCAGAGCCGCCTGAAACTCAACCTCGAAAGACTTACTGATACCTCCTCTGGTCCACAGTTCCAGGCCATGCTCAGTACATCAATGCCCAAGCAGGGTCCAGATGATATTGAAAGCCACTGGGATATGCTCAGGACTGCAATCACTGGCATCTGTAAAACCACTCTGGGAAATAAGATGAAGAACCACCAAGTTTGGTCTTATCAAACCAAACTTGGTGGTTCTTGGTGGTTCAAGAGGCAAGTCTTCACCATCTGGCAGAATGACATCATCTGCCAAAATAAACGAGCTGCCCATGCCAGAGCAAAGTCAGCCGTCCAAAGCTGGGTCAGGGAATTGAAGAACCAGTGGTGGACGAAGAAGGCCCTTGAAATCCAGCACCTTGCAGATGCTGGGGATACCAGAGGCTTCTTCGACGCTACTAAAGCAATATGGTCCCAGCCACCGCCGTCTAACCCCCCTTTGCTCTGTTAGCAGTTACACACTGCTAACAGACAGAGAGTCAATCAAAGAGAGGTGGAAAAAGCACTACCAGGACATTTTAAACCAGGACTCTAGCCCTGAGATAGATGCCCTCCAACAACTCCCTCAACAACCAAAAGAGGAGGATACGGCAGCACCACCTAGTCTAAGAGAAGTCCAGGATGCCATCAGGAAGATGAAAATAGACAAGGCTGCTGAGATAGATGCCCTCCAACAACTCCCTCAACAACCGAAAGAGGAGGACATGGCAGCACCACCTAGTCTAAGAGAAGTCCAGGATGCCATCAGGAAGATGAAAATAGACAAGGCTGCTGGTCCTGATAGAACACTGGCAGAAGTACTGAAGGCATGTGGACCTATACTCCCCTCAGACTTATCCATGCCCTGCTGCCCATTGTCTCTGTTTTTAAGGAAGGGGACCAAGCTGAGTGTGGAAACTGCCATGGCATTCCCTTGCTTTCCACCACAGTGAAAGCCCTGGCTAGGGTCTTGGCCAACAGACTCCTCCCAATATCAGAGGAAATTCGGCCAGAATCCCAGAGCGGTTTTCGTCCTAACAGAGGCTGCCATGTCCTCCGCATGTCTGACTCTCGCCTACCGAACCAAGTCCTTTATTCTGAGCTTATGACAGGACTCCATGCCCCAAGAGGACAAAAGAAGTAATATGAAGATAACGCCAAGGCCCGCGTCAAAAGGTCGGGCATTGACTTTAACACCTGAGCACAAGCAGCAAAAACAGGGAGGCGTGGAGACTGGCCGTCTGTGAGGGTGCTGACCTCCACTGTGCTGCTGAAAACAAGTGCAGACTCGGAAAGGAGCCAGTTACCAGAAAGGCGCAAACCACATCCTCAACCGCCTCTTCACACCCTTGCTCACATTGCCCCAAAATATGCGGCTCCGGGATCGGCCTCTATGGCCGTCCGAAGACCCACAAGGACCTGGAAGGAGGACAGTCATACCTGACCCCGAGTGACTGCTGACGATGGTGTTTTCCAGTGTAGGATATCTCCGCAGCATGATTTGTGGCAGGTTTATAGATGGTATTTATGTATTGTGCAGTGAGATGATGGTGGGTTAACACGCCAGAATATTTGGGTTTGCTGTCAGTTAATGTGTCTGAATAATTTCACGAGGGATGGGTCATGCAAATGAGCAGAAACAAAAATTCATTCATTCACATTCATACATACAGTTATTCTGTTCAGGCAAACTTTTTCCCCCAACCTGCAAATCCACAACTCGAAAAAAGGGTGGACAACCAACAGGAGTGATCAGAAATGGAAAGTAAATAACTTGAAACCTTGGTTGCAAAAACGGAAAGGATCTTTTGATCGCGGATGCGTGGGACGTTTAGTACACGACAGTAGAAAAATAGCCGATGTTATTTTAAAACCAACAGCTAAATACAAGACCAGCCGGAATCAACATGACCTATTCTAGATGTGTGGAGGCCAGAAAAACAAACCTGGATAGGGCACACACACACACACACACACACCTATGTTATGTATGCATGGACACATATGGACAGTGTGTGTAGAAGACAAACACCAAACTAAATATGAGTCTTTCCTGTATTGTGGGTTTAAACTGGCAGGGGTCCAAAAGACTCGGTACTTTCCCAACAGGCCCTCCGTGTCTGGAGGCAGCTGGGGAATCTGTGCTGTGTTCGTGGATCAGAAGAAGAACCTCCGGCCCGAACGTCACACTGCAGGGAAGTACTGAGAAGCTGCAGGTGGCCATGAACCCACAGCCTTTCTTCTGGGACTCGGGCTGTCTCATAGACTGACGTCATCAGAAGTGGACCCTGGCTAATGCTAGCGCTCATGGGACTAACAGGTTTTCTTCCCTCCTTTGAGCAAGGTTGTGTCTCTGCAGACCAGAGACTCTGAGAGGGGCTCCAGCGCCATTTTTGGTCTGCAGCTACGAGCTACCCATTAGTCACAGTCTCCGGTCTGCAGAGACACCCTAATCCCTTTGAGGAACTCCAGCATCCACAGCGTCTCCTGCTGGACACACAAGACTAAACACCTGTCACGTGGCTCAACATGACAGCAGTCTGACCAATACAGTATGAAGGCCAACTTTGTTGAGTTTCATTTGAAGCCTGTGAAACGTTTTCTAGAGTTCTGCTGTAACAGGCTGACTATTGAGATACAGACCGACTCCAGAGATACTGACTCGGTATCAGTTTCCTCTACTGCTCCATATGTTATTCGTAGTTTCTGTGAGTCCTGATATTCCTAATCAACTCAAAGTCTCTACTTTTCCGTTTTATCGTTGAGTTTTGTTCATACTGTAAACTACTAATAAGACCCGTTAGCCCCTAGCTAGCTAACGGGTCTGACCCTTTAGCCGAGCGGTTAGTGATGTCGCCTTGTGGTGCAGTACACCTCGTATCGAATCCCGCACCGGGCAAGAACACAACCGGTCACAATACGTTCAGTTTCTGGTGCATGAATTTGTGGTTGTCTGGGACCAGGCTGGTCCTTCTGGTCGGTAATATTCCCATTTAACTTACAATGTGTGTAGCCGAGGGGGCATCTGACGGTTCCTTCAACCCGTCAAAAAAAGCAAAATGTCCAAAAAGTCCAACTTCAGAAGAGCTTCAGTGAAGCCCGGTAGCCATTACTTTAAAACAAACTAAGCTCACAGTACATCTACTGGTGTTGTAGGCCTTGTGTAGACTCGGACTTCACAGAACAATGACTCGGACTTGACTCGTTCACACAGCGAGGACTGAAATGAATGTCACGTTTCCCCTGAGGACATCAATAAAGTGTATCTAATTTATTTATTTTTAGCATAATCAATGTATGTCTCTCATATTGGAAAATGGGTATCATGCCTTCCTTAACAGGGGCAACTTTTGCCACCATGGCAGAATACCACAGTTATAGTCCTGCTCTTTAGCTGGACTTGTACTGTTCTGGTGTCAGTCTTTACACAAGTTTTGGTCCCATTGGCTTTGAGGTTGAATTGACATCTTCAAGTCTGGGTCTGGACTTGGTCTTAACTTTGGTGGTCTGAACTAAAAGACAAGTCTCTTCCATGTGATATTTTTAAGCCTGAACTATCCATTAATTTGCAACCCTTGCTCTAAATCACACGTGTAGTATATTTTAAAGTATCTTGTGTTGGTTGTCGTAGTAGGCCAGGTCACAAAGATCGGCTTACTTGCGGTGTCCGGGTGGCGTGGCGGTCAATTCCGTTGCCTACCAACACGGGTATCGCTGGTTCGAATCCCCGTGTTACCTCCGGCTTGGTCGGGCGTCCCTACAGACACAATTGGCTGCGTCTGCGAGTGGAAAGCCGGATGTGGGTGTGTGTCCTGGTCGCTGCACTAGCGCCTCCTCTGGTCGGTCGGGGCACTTGTTCACGGGGGAGGGGGAACTGCAGGGAATAGCGTGATCCTCCCACGCGCTACGTCCCCCTGGTAAAACTCCTCACCGCCTTCATGGTGGAGGCAGTTGTAGCAGCATAAAGCCTTCCTGGTGGAGGCAGTTGTAGCAGCATAAAGCCTTCATGGTGGAGGCAGGGTGTAGCAGCATAAAGCCTTCATGGTGGAGGCAGTTGTAGCAGCCTAAAGCCTTCATGGTGGAGGCAGTTGTAGCAGCCTAAAGCCTTCATGGTGGAGGCAGTTTTAGCACCATAAAGCCATCATGGTGGAGGCAGTTGTAGCACCATGAAGCCTTCATGGTGGAGGCAGTTGTAGCACCATGAAGCCTTCATGGTGGAGGCAGTTTTAGCACCATAAAGCCATCATGGTGGAGGCAGTTGTAGCACCATGAAGCCATCATGGTGGAGGCAGTTGTAGCACCATAAAGCCTTCCTGGTGGAGGCAGTTGTAGCACCATGAAGCCTTCATGGTGGAGGCGGGTGTAGCAGCAGAAAAATCAGCCGTTGTTTTCTTTCAGGGACCAAATTAGCTGAGGAAGGTTCTACAGAGATCATAACATGTTTAAATTAAGATGCCCGAGAACCACAAAGCCAAACACACTAGTTTAGAACGCACACACACACACACACACACACACACACACACACACACACACACACACACACACACACACACACACACGTGATACCACAACTGCTATTACTACTTTTACTACTTTTACTACCACTACTATCTCTGACATTACTACTGCTGGTACTACTACTATCTCTAATATTACTATGTGTAACTGTGAGTACTACTGTCTCTAATATTACCATCTGTAACTGTGAGTACTACTCTCTCTAATATTACTATGTGTAACTGTGAGTACTACTATCTCTAATATTACCATCTGTAACTGTGAGTACTACTCTCTCTAATATTACTATGTGTAACTGTGAGTACTACTATCTCTAATATTACTATGTGTAACTGTGAGTACTACTATC
>NC_079221.1:55615942-55718442 GCF_029633865.1 Lampris incognitus | reverse complement strand
TGCCTTGTTGTAGCACGTCTCCTCACACAACATGCTGCGCTGCTGCTGCACTGCTGCTCACCAGAGCTGCAGCAGCAGTGCAGCACAACACGCTGCAGCTGTTATTCAGCACAACAGAGGAGGTGATTCCGGTCTCCTCGGTTGGATTTCAAATGCAGTCTAAGATAAGATCTTCCAGGCATTAACACGGTGGGCATTACTAATCCCTACACTTTAGCTCACAGGCTTCATCTTTCCACGTCCTTGCAGAAGCATCTTGGCCCGTCGTCAATTCAAATCCAAACATCAAGTTCCACAACTCAGCAGACAACCTGGCGTTTGAATGAAACCACACGGTGGCGTCGGTGTTCGCTCCACACCAGCGGTGCGTTAAGCTCAGCGGCATTAATATTCACCCGCTCTGCCAGCGCCCTGACCGTCTCTGGTGACGTCACATGGAGAAGTGGAGTTCAACAGGTCGCACCTTCTTCGTGCCTTCTGGGGGCAGAGTCTAACGGTGGCACGTTCTGTATCTTCTGTAGCGCGAGGCGCGCCACCAGGGCTGCGCGGCGACTGAAGCCCAGCTGATCCGGAGCAGCTATGGTGGGTGGAGGGCTGAAAGCATCCATCATGTCAGGTTAGGATTTACTGGATTCAGTGTCTCTGCTCTGTGTGTGTGTGTCTATATGCCTCGTTATGCCCCATCCCCCCACCCCCACCCCCTTCCTGAGGACACGACGTTCAACTTTGACCTGCGGGAAGAGCTTCTTAAATGCCAGTCTAATCCACTACGCCCGAAGCGCGCCCGGATCAGCATATCAAACACACCCCGCCCGGCACAAACCCCGGCGACGTACTACAGCATCACTGGCGGACATTCCTTCTTATTTTGCACGAGTCACCCACACCCGCGGGCCCCTCCCCCTCCTCCAACCTCACCATCTTCACCTCGACACCCGGGAGTGCACACCATCTTCCCAATGGGAGCAACCCAGCATACCAGGACGTGGTCGGACCCGAAACCCTGACCTTCAGTTTGATCCGGCTGCCGGTGGACTTCACAAAACCACAGGCACCTTTAACCTGCGGCCACCGGCTGACCAGGAGAGGTCTTCTTACAGCAGGGGTGTGTAAAACTATTTTGGAGCTCAGGAAGACACGTCTCTGGTCTTGTGGTTTAGGTTTGGCACTAGACCCCCTTCAGTTCACGCGCCAACACTTCAGGGATTTTATGCCGGTGATAGTAGGGGCGGTGTTGGGGTGCAGGCCACATGGCGGCCGTCTGTCCCACTAGCCGTGGTTTTGGTCGGACGTCTTGCACGGCGTCCCCTCAGTAGTCGTGAGTAAGAAAGCCAGCCCGTGCAGCGTGGCTTTCAGTTGCCTCCCCGTCTCAACCAGATGCTGGACTGATGACGAGACACGCCATGTTTGTCATGTGTACACACGTTTACACTCCCACTGCTGCGGCGGTGTTACAGACCGCCCCCCCGTAACAAACAGGTCCTCTTACTGCAATACTGCCTTCAGTGTCAACACAACATCCACCATCCATCCATCCATCCACCATCCATCCATTATCCATTTCCATCCATCCACCATCCATCCATCCATCCACCATCCATCCATTATCCATTTCCATCCATCCACCATCCATCCATCCATCCATTCATTATCCATTTCCATCCATCCATCTGCCTTCAAGACTGCTAGAGTCACCCCTCTTCTCAAGAAACCATCACTTAACCCCTCTGATTTCAAAAACTACAGACCGGTTTCCCTTCTACCCTTTCTATCCAAAACTTTCGAACGTGCTGTCTTCAACCAACTTTCTTTGCACCTCCACCAGAACAACCGCCTGGACCCCAACCAGTCTGGGTTCAGGGTGGGTCACTCGACAGAGACGGCCCTCCTTGCAGTGACAGCATCGCTGCACTCTGCGAGAGCAAACTCTCTCTCCTCTGTCCTGGTACTCCTGGACCTGTCAGCTGTGTTCGACACAGTGAACCACCAGATCCTCCTCTCTACCCTCGAGGGGCTGGGTGTCACAGGCTCTGCACTCTCGATGTTTGCATCCTACCTGACGGGTCGCTCCTACCAGGTGACATGGAGGGGATCTGTGTCGGAGCCTCGCAGACTGACTACAGGCGTTCCACAGGGTTCGGTTCTGGGTCCTCACCTGTTCTCCCTGTACACGACATCCCTGGGTTCTGTTATTCGCTCGCATGACTTCTCTTACCATTGTTATGCCGACGACACCCAGCTGATCTTGTCTTTTCCTCCCTTTGACACACAAGTAGAGACACACATTGCTGCGTGCTTGACTGACATCTCGGAGTGGATGGCGACACACCACCGGAAGCTCAATCTGGACAAGACAGAGCCGATGTTCCTCCCGGGGAAAGGTTGCCCACATCAAGACCTGGCCATCACCATTGACAACACCGTGGTGACGCCGACTCAGACTGTGAGGAACCTGGGTGTGATCCTGGACGACCAACTGTCGTTTGCTGAAAACGTTGCATCGGTTGCTGGCTCCTGCAGATTTATCCTCTATAACATCAGGAGGATTTGCCAATTCCTCACCGACGAGACGGCACAGGTGCTCATCCAGGCTCTGGTCATCTCCCGGCTGGACTACGGCAACTCCCTCCTTGCTGGCGCCCCGGCGTCGACCATCAGACCTCTGGAGCTTGTTCAGAAAGCTGCAGCTCATCTGGTGTTCAACCGCCCTAAGTTCTCCCACACAACTCCCCTTCTCATGTCCCTACACTGGCTCCCAGTAGCTGCTCGCATCCAGTTTAAGACTCTGGTGCTAGTCTACAGGGCAGTGAAAGGAACAGTGCCTTCCTATCTCCAGGCCATGGTCAAGCCCTACACCCCCCCCCCCCCGACCAATTGGCTCTGCTGCCTCGGGACGCCTGGTTGCCCCGTCGCTCAGAGGCCTCTGCTGCCCACAGCCCACAGTGGTGGAATGAAGTCCCCACTGATGTCAGGACAGCGGAGTCGCTGCCCATCTTTAAGAACTACTACCCTGGTACTTGTTATTAGCACTTATTGTATTCACTCATTCAAAAAAAAATCTGTTTCTTGTGCTTTTACTTTGGCACTGGTTTTGCTCTTAGATGCTTGTTTAGATGCACTTATGACCTCTGATGACCAGTAGTTCTCCTGATTTCCTACGTTAAATGATGCACTTGTTGTAAGTCGCTTTGGATAAAAGCGTCGGCTAAATGACTGGAATCCACCGTCCAAACCGCGCATCCTGCCGTCAACAGAACAAGTGGTGCGCAAAGTTCTAATAAGAAAAGAATGGGAAGGATGGAAAGAGGATGGGAGGGATGGAAAGATGATGGAAAGTGGATGGAAAGAAGACAGAAAAAGGATGGAAAGAGGGTGAAAAAGGATGGAACGAGGATGGAAAGTGGATGGAAAGAGGGTGAAAAAGCATGGAACCAGGATGAGAAGAAGACTGAAAAAGGATGGAAAGAGGATGGAAAGAAGACTGAAAAGGGATGGAAAGAGGATGGGAAAGTGGATGGAACGAGGATGAAAAGAAGACAGAAAAAGGATGGAAAGAGGATGGAAAGAAGACTGAAAAAGGATGGAAAGAGGATGGAAAAAAGACTGAAAAAGGATGGAACGAGGATGGAAAAAAGACTGAAAAAGGATGGAAAGAGGCTGGAAAGAAGACTGAAAAAGGATGGAAAGAGGATGGAAAGTGGATGGAAAGAGGGTGAAAAAGCATGGAACCAGGATGAAAAGAAGACTGAAAAAGGATGGAAAGAGGATGGAAAAAAGACTGAAAAAGGATGGAAAGAGGATGGAAAGAAGACTGAAAAAGGATTGAAAGAGGATGGAAAGTGGATGGAAAGAGGGTGAAAAAGCATGGAACCAGGATGAAAAGAAGACTGAAAAAGGATGGAAAGAGGATGGAAAGAAGACTGAAAAAGGATGGAAAGAGGATGAAAAGAAGACTGAAAAAGGATGGAAAGAGGATGGAAAAAAGACTGAAAAAGGATGGAAAGAGGATGGAAAGAAGACTGAAAAAGGATGGAAAGAGGATGGAAAGTGGATGGAAAGAGGGTGAAAAAGCATGGAACCAGGATGAAAAGAAGACTGAAAAAGGATGGAAAGAGGATGGAAAAAAGACTGAAAAAGGATGGAAAGAGGATGGAAAGAAGACTGAAAAGGGATGGAAAGAGGATGGGAAAGTGGATGGAACCCACAAACCCCTCTAACACGCAGAGCAGGAGACAGGGGCAGGGGAGAGGGGCAGGAGACCGGGGGCAGGAGACAGGGGCAGGAGACAGGGGCAGGGGAGAGGGGCAGGACACAGGGGCAGGAGACAGGGGCAGGAGACAGGGGCTGGGGAGAGGGGCAGAGGAGAGGTGCAGGAGACCGGGGGCAGGAGACAGGGGCAGGGGAGAGGGGCAGGACACAGGGGCAGGAGACAGGGGCAGGAGACAGGAGCAGGGGAGAGGGGCAGGAGACAGGGGCAGGAGAGAAGGCAGGTGGACGGCCCCGTATGTGGGTTCGTACACCATCTTGAGTGGAGCGTCGGTGTAAGTCTCCTATGTATGTGTAGAAGAAGGGGAAGGCGGGGCAGGGGTATTTGTGATGACACGAGCACACCCTGCTGGTCTGGACACAGAATTACAAACACTAATGTGGGAATTAGACGTGGCCTTCAGTGTGTGCGTGTGTGTGTGCGTGTGTGTGTTGATAGATATCTGCATAGGGCTGGTTGTGTTCACACTAAACAAGAAGCCATTTTTCCGCGCGTGAGATCACACATAAAGTCAACCACTCACATCTTTGCGTGAGTTGAAAATATATTTTCTTCAATAAGGAACTTCATGTACACAGTTGAACTTACAAAATGGTCAGAATTTCAACAAGGCGGTGTATGCTGGAGGTATTAATAAATCACAACGTATACAAAGAAAACACGTAAAAGGGCAAGGAAGTACAATAAATGCAGAAATAAACAAAGGTAAAGCAAAATAAGTCACAAATCAAGTGAAATACACTCAAGACAGGAGCCTGCGGAGTTTTCACCTCCTCGGAGGCTGCCAGCGTCTCAGATGTCGAGGAAGACACATGACAACGGCAAGGGGGGGGTGGGGTTCGGTTTGGCTAATTTGCTGGCGTGTGTTTTCCCGACAGGCATTTCTTCATCACAGACACCCAGGAAAGTGGATTCGGTGTTGAGTTGGGGCTGAACTTCTCGCCTCCTTCTAACAACGGACGGAGGTCACACCAAAAGGCTGGAACACAGGTCCAGTCCCACAAAAGAGGAGTTATGCTGCCATCTGTGTGGTGACAGCATGAAGGCTGAGGATCAACACTGAGTTTATACTTTACTGTAACACAATTACTGGATTACACCTCAACACTACTTCCACACACACCTCCAGCACCTGATTTCAAACGAAAATCTGGTGGAGGAGTGTGAATGGTGTATGATTGTGGTGGAGTAGTTTGAATGGTGTATGATTGTGGTGGAGGAGTTTGAATGGTGTATGATTGTGGTGGAGCAGTTTGAATGGTGTATGATTCTGGTGGAGTAATTTGAATGGTGTATGATTGTGGTGGAGTAGTTTGAATGGTGTATGATTCTGGTGGAGTAATTTGAATGGTGTATGATTGTGGTGGAGTAGTTTGAATGGTGTATGATTGTGGTGGAGTAGTTTGAATGGTGTATGATTGTGGTGGAGTAGTGTGAATGGTGTATGATTCTGGTGGAGTAGTGTGAATGGTGTATGATTCTGGTGGAGTAATTTGAATGGTGTATGATGCTGTTGGAGTAGTTTGAATGGTGTATGATGGTGGTGGAGTAGTTTGAATGGTGTACGATTGTGGTGGAGTAGTTTGAATGGTGCATGATTGTGTTGGAGTAGTTTGAATGGTGTATGATTGTGGTGGAGTAGTTTGAGTGGTGTGTGGTTGTGGTGGAGTAGCTTGGGTGGTGTATGGTTGTGGTGGAGTAGTTTGGGTGGTGTATGATTGTGGTGGAGTAGTTTGAGTTGTGTATGATTGTGGTGAATTAGTTTGGGTGGTGTATGGTTCTGGTGGAGTAGTTTGAGTGTTGTGCGATTGTGCTGGAGTAGTTTGAGTGGTGTATGATTGTGGTGGAGTAGTTTGAATGGTGTATGGTTCTGGTGGAGTAGCTTGGGTGGTGTATGATTGTGGTGGAGTAGCTTGGGTGGTGTGTGATTGTGGTGGAGTAGCTTGGGTGGTGTATGGTTGTGGCGGAGTAGCCTGGGTGGTGTATGGTTGTGGTGGAGTAGCTTGGGTGGTGTGTGGTTCTGGTGGAGTGGCTTGGGTGGTGTATGGTTCTGGTGGAGTAGCTTGGGAGTTGTATTGTTGTGGTGGAGTAACTTAGGAGTTGTATTGTTGTGGTGGAGTAGCTTGGGTGGTGTATGGTTGTGGTGGAGTGGCTTGGGTGGTGTATGGTTGTGGTGGAGTAGTTGGAGTGGTCATATCTGTGGTGGCAGGTGAGGGTTAGCAGGTGATGGATCAGCATTGAAGGCAACAGTGAATGCTGCAGGAAGTACAGGAATGTTACATTGTGACCAGCCTTCGCTACAAGTAACCACGTGACCTGCCTTGTTGAACAGCTGCTTCAGAACTAGGATCTGTGATTGAAACATGTGTCCTGGTTATCCCGGATGTGGTGCTGTGAGGGGGAAATACTTCTGGTTGTCCCGGATGTGGTGCTGTGAGGGGGAAATACTTCTGGTTGTATACCAAGGACCAGCATGACAGGAACTGTTTATGAAAACTGGAGAGTTTGGAAGGAGCTTTTCTATGTTGTCATTACCTCTTCATATAAAACTAAATCCTCCTGACGCGTCAAATACATATGTTGATATAACGTCCATAAGGAATTTAGATTTGTCAAGTATCTTTTGATCCATTTCATTTTAAAAGTGGAGGGGAGAGTATGAAAGTCTAAAACATTGAGTCCACCGTTACTGAGCTTGTTAATCATTACATTTTTTTTCGGGTGAAATGAGATTTCCTTTCCCATATCAAATCAAACAAGGTCTTATCCATTTTGTACATATATCTTTTGAGACATCGAGAGCTGAGCTGGCACAGACGAGTCTAGATAGACCTTCAGCTCTGGACAGCAAGACTCGTCCACTTATGGTTAAGTCTCTCTGGATCCACACTTTAAATCTCTGCTGTAGTGAAGAAACAAGTGGATTAGCGTTTCACTCGTTCTTGCAGTCTGGTCTTTAACAACGGTGACCCCAAGGTATTTAACTTTACATTTTACAGGAATTCCTGAAACCTCTGCATCACTGCAGGCTTGACAGGAAGTGAAGCTGGAGACCAGAAGCCGCAGAAAGAGTTTAACTGCGACATCAGTTTGAGATGGATCCTGTAGGAAGAGTTGTATCGTCCGCTAGCTGACTCAGAGGGATGATCCTTGCTGCTGTCCCTTTAACCTGCTCTTCTTAACGTAACAGGCTAAAATTTGCATGGGAACATGATATGATGCGATGGGACATCCCTGCCGGATCCCCCGCTCTATTCTAAATCTTCATCCAACTATTCTCCAAAGCATATAAAGTGCGTATTGATTTTTTGAAAATGTTCTCCAAATCCAAATAAATCAAGAGCTTTGAAGATAAATTGATGTGCTGTAGAGTGAAAGGCCTGGTGGGAATCTAGAAACAGAATGAAACTATCGTTTAGTACTAAATCTGAATAGTCTAAGACACCAAGGACGAGTCTTGTATTCTCAGTTATATATCTACCAGGCATAAAGCCAATTTCAGACTCATCAATAATGTAATTTAGGACTTTCTTTAATTCATTGGCGATGCAATAATTCTATAATCATTGTTTAACAATGAAATAGGATGCCAGTTATCCAATATTAGGACATCTTTCTGGGGCTTTGGGATTAGAGTAATTCAACCTTGGCATAGTGAAGGAGGGAGTTCTTCACTGTTCATACTCTCGATAGAAACATTGAGTAGAAAGGGGGCAAGCTCTGCAGAAAACATTTTATAAAATTCACAAGTCAACCCATCTACTCCAGGGGATTTGTTCAATTTGGGTTTCTTAATAGCGTCCTTCATTTCCTCAGTAGTGACTGGGGCATCACATGTTGTTTTGTTAACATCTCCAACTGACTTAACAGCTGCAATGGAAGATTTCGTCAATTCTTGATGTGAGGTTGAGTTATGGTTTTGCATTGAGTTTCATAATAATTTTCACAAATTTTGGCTGTCTTTTGGATTGTCAACAACGGTGCCATTTAGGGGAAGTCTTGTTCTGCCATTTGTATTTTGTCTTTGTTTCTCCAGTTTAAAGAAATACCGGGAGTTCTGTTCGGCCTCTTCGACCCACTTAGCCCTTCAGCGTATAGAAGCTGCTTTGGCTTTGCTGATGTAGTATAACTGATCTAGTTTCATTTCCGTGTTTGCAATTGTGCTCTTTGAGTCTCAGACATGTTCTCAGGCAATATACAAGATAAGGACATTATTTCAACAATCAAACCATTTTCTTCCTTTTTCTTATCTTTTTCAATATTTGCACCCATTTCTATTAAAAGTTTCCTTAATTCAAATTTTAGAAGCTCCCAATATTTCCTGTAAGCCGTTTGTCATTTGCTGCCATTATCAGGTACTCAGTTATCTTGTTTTTAATAAGGAAATTTAGGGATTCATTTAGCGATAGTGGATTGCTAAGCTTCCAGTAAGCAGGAGTTCTTTTATTTACTCCATGTGATGACATAGTCCGATTCAGCAGAATGGCTTTATGGTCTGGCAGAGGTGTCGGAGTAAGTTCAGCTTTACACTGTGAGTAGGATAAAGAATCTGATATTAAACAAAGTTCAATTCTCGACTGTACAGAGCCAGACTTGTTTTTCCAGGTAAATACTTTAGAATTGAGATTGCAGACTCCCATATATCAGATAAGCCTCTCTCATTCATAAAATCAATTATAAGAGAGTTTTCTTTTCGTCTACTTGGCCATCTGTCGACTTCATCATTTACAGTGACCTTGCGATCGCCACCCAAAATAATGTTCATATCAGAGAATTTCCCTAAAAGAGCATCTATATTTGTACTTAAAGTTTCAAACAAGTCCTTGTTTTCTGTACCACTGTTATAGCCATAAGCATTACCAGTCAGAGACACCTGGTTATTGTGGGAAAGACCCAGTAGGGAGCATATGGGTCAGCCTGGGTGAGGGTGATCTTACCACGGAGTTCGTGCTTAAGAATGTGTTCCTGCTGAACGCTGATTTCCATGTGACATCCACAAGTCCTCCCCCGTTGTAATGTCCAAAGGTTATAATCTTCAACAACAGAACGACTTTCCTGGATCACACGAAGGTCAGCATCGACGTTTTTCGCATAAAGCAACGATGCCTCTCGTTCAGCGATGTCTCTCAAGCCTCGAGCTTTAACCGAAAGGAACTTTACAACGGAAATGATTAAACAAAACAAATGTCACTGTGACCTGACAGCTGGTGATGTGCAGAAAGTAGAACCCAACTCCTAGGTGACACCGCGCGGGAGCATCTGATCAGTCAGCGTACCTCCTTGTTACCCACGAAGCATCTGCAGCCGACAAAGAAGGCGTCTTCTTCTCCTGGCGGGCTTGCTGGATTACTGGCCACACTCGGTTCCGTTTTTCGCGAGCCTCCGGAGTGAGGTCCCCCTTGAAGCGGAGATTTCTTTGCTCCGGGTACTCAGAGTGTTTGGACATCTTCCGGACCATGTCGCGAGAATGCGTCATAGAAAACGGAAGGAGGACGTCGCGGGCTCGTGCTTTGGCTGGGTATTTTCTACCGAGCCCGTGAACCGAATCAGTCACTACCAGAAACGTCTCTTTATAGCCTGGAGCCACGTTCTGGCACATGTCCATCACCTCCATTCTCACCTCCTCCCCTTCTTCTTCAGGGAGACCACGTAGGCGCAGATTCCACCTCCTTATATAGCGCGCCAACTCCAAAACTTTGTTTTCCATGGAGGGATTTCTTCTTCGGGTTGGCTGACTCTGTCGACCGTGTGCTGTACTGTACCCTTTATGTCGCGCATGTCGGCAGACAGGAAGTTAGTTGAAGATTTGAGTTCCTCTGTAGATTTTCCAATGGAAGAGCCTTGCTCCTCGATAGCTAGCTTGAGCACAGCCACGATGTTGTCTGCCGCTTCTTGTTCCAGTTCCCCTTTTTTGTGAGAGGTGACATTTTTGGGAGTCGCGGGTGAGCGACCTTCACTTCTGCGTTTAGCTGAACAAGTGTGAGACATTACTTCAAATCAGCAGAATCCGTCTCTGGCGCTGCGTTTCTGTGTAAATTGGAGGAAGTTCCGAAACAGCGCCGGCCACTCTGCCGCCATCTTGTGGCCGTCCGAGTTGAACATATTCAACTTGAGCGACAAATTCGCGCGACGCCGTGTCGCGACAGCCCATCAGCGTTGAGATTCTCCTGAAGTCACCGACGTCCTGTTGAGTCAGAAAATGGAGAATGAGCCGATCGTCACGGGTTCGCGAACTCGATCCTGCGGCCAAACTCGTGCGAGTAACGCGAATAAAAACAAATGATCCCGCGATCAAACGCGCACGTAAAGCGAGGTGAAGATTCGCTTCACCATAAGACTTGTGTATGTGTTTGTGTGTGTGTGTGTGTGTGTGTGTGTGTGTGTGTGTGTGTGTGTGTGTGTGTGGTTTGAATGGGCGGGGCAGAGGTAAGATCTATAGGTGAACCCTTCAACACGCGTTCCCGTCATGGTGGAATGCGGCGTGATGCCACCATGGATTCTCCTCCGAGGAAAAGCCTTCTTCCCTGCCACGTGGGCTTACAGATATCTGTACTGTGTGTACTGCAGTACTGTACAGACCCCGACAGCTAGGGAGCGCTCTCCTGCCCACCGCTACCTGCTGCAGACTAGCTGGACTGTGTTTTGTAGAAGGGAATTCTCAGATTCCGAGACCCCGAGAGCAGGATGAGTGGTTCGGATAATGGAGGGACGGACGGATGGATGGATGGAATTCCCAGATTCAAAAGAAGTGAAATACTGCTCGGTGTACACACAAATGTACACACGTGTGCACGTACTCACATGCTTATAGGCATGTAGAGAACTGCGCGCGCACACACACGCACACACGCACGAGCACGAGCACATGCACACACACATGCACACTTAGGGGCGTGGGATGAGGTCTTCATGAACTGCAACCAAGCACCCCGGGTCAAAGGTCAAGCTACCGATTTGACCCCCTCCTTCCTCTATGCAAACACAGGGGCCGTCTCTCGCCACACTTCAGATACAGGAACTCGCCAGACTCCCCCTCCCTACACAAAAACGTTTCATCTTCCGTCTTCGTCCTTTCGCTCTCCCTCATCCCCTCTCCCTTCTCCTTGACCGTCCCCCCCCCAAATACCCCCCCCCCCAGAATCCCACCATCCACCTCGGTCTTGCTGAGGAATGTTCCATCCTTTAAACGGGGGAGAATGCTCCGCTAATATATAACCAATTACACTGCTCCCATTTCCTGTGTGTCCTTTGAGCTCTCGGCAGGCTCGGAGTGCCAATCAGGCCTGGAATGCCAGGACATGGCTCTTATTTGCCAGGGGTCACCGCACCAGTAACCTCACATTCTAAAGGACCATTGTTCCCATGGCCAAAGACTTGGACACACACACACACACACACACACACCAGCCCTAGCCCCGGCCCCTAGAGGCCCCACATCAAGGGCCCGCTCTGTTTAAACAGCATCCGCCTGCACAACCACCCGCCACCACAGGGATTAAACAAGGTGTGCACGCGTGTGTGTGTCTGTGTGTGTGTGTGTGTGTGTACACATGTGAGCGTGTGTGCCTGGGGAACTGTTCCGAGTGTCTTTAAGGTCTTCCAGTTCTTCCTCATGGCGAGTTTCATCACAGCTCTTTACAGTTGCCAGTACACAACGCAGAGGACCAGGCAGCGTGAATGAGCACTCCTCATATCAGAACACACACACACACACTCACACCCACACACACACACACACACACACACACACACACACACAGACACACACCCTGCTGGCTGGCTTGTCCAGCTGAGCCGTATGTCTATTGTGTTGCCAAGCCTGCAGTAAAGGGGAAAATCCCACAGGGAACCTTAGAAGTTTTCCACTTATCTGCTTCCTGAAAGCACAAACTGACTGGTAACATATGATGTAAAGGGCGTCCGGGGGGCGTGGCGGCGGTCTATTCCGTTGCCTACCAATACGGGGATCGCCGGTTCGAATCCCCATGTTACCTCCGGCTTGGTCGGGCGTCCCTACAGGCACAATTGGCCGTGTCTGCGGGTGGGAAGCCGGATGTGGGTATGTGTCCTGCTCGCTGCTCTAGCGCCTCCTCTGGTCAGACTGTTCAGGGGGGAGGGGGAACTGGGGGGGAGTAGCGTGATCCTGCCACGCGCTACGTCCCCCTGGTGAAACTCCTCACTGTCAGGTGAAAAGAAGCGGCTGGTGACTCCACATGTATGGGAGGAGGCATGTGGTAGTCTGCAGCCCTCCCCGGATCAGCAGAGGGGGTGGAGCAGAGGCTCGGAAGAGTGGTGTAACTGGCCAAGTACAATTTGAGAGGAAAAGGGGAAACCCTCCCCCCCGAAAAAAAAGTATGTTTACCAGTCATATCATATTTACTAGTCATATTTAATTGTCATACGTATGAAAAGTAAGTATGACTAGTAAATATGAGATGACTAGTAAACATTATAGTATAAAGAGTAAGTATGACTAGTAAATATGATATGACTAGTAAACATTATAGTATAAAGAGTAAGTATGACTAGTAAATATGATATGACTAGTAAACATTATAGTATAAAGAGTAAGTATGACTAGTAAATATGAGATGACTAGTAAACATTATAGTATAAAGAGTAAGTATGACTAGTAAATATGATATGACTAGTAAACATTGTAGTATGACAAGTAAATATGATATGACTAGTAAACATTATAGTATAAAGAGTAAGTATGACTAGTAAATATGATATGACTATTAATATTGTAGTATGACAAGTAAATATGATATGACTAGTAAGCATTATAGTATGACAAGTAAATATGATATGACTAGTAATCATTATAGTATGACAAGTAAATATGATATGACTGGTAAACATTATAGTATGAAAATAAATATGACTAGTAAATGTGATATGACTAGTAAACATTATAGTATGACATGTAAATATGACTAATAAATATGATTTGACTAGTAAACATTGTAGTATGACAAGTAAATATGATATGACTAGTAAACATTGTAGTACGAAAAGTAAATATGTCTAATAAATATGATATGACTAGTAAACATTGTAGTATGACAAGTATATATGACAAGTAAATATGATATGACTAGTAAACATTATAGTACGAAAAGTAAGTATGACTAGTAAATATGATATGACTAGTAAATATTATAGTATAAAGAGTAAGTATGACTAGTAAATATGAGATGACTAGTAAACATTATAGTACGAAAAGTAAGTATGACTAGTAAATATGATATGACTAGTAAATATTATAGTATAAAGAGTAAGTATGACAAGTAAATATGATATGACTAGTAAGCATTATAGTACGAAAAGTAAGTATGACTAGTAAATATGATATGACTAGTAAATATTGTAGTATGACAAGTAAATATGACTAGTAAATATGATATGACTAGTAAACATTATAGAATGACAAGTGTGACAAGTAAATATGATAAAACTAGTAAACATTATAATATGTAAAGTAAGTAAGTAAAGTAAGTAAATATGATATGACTAGTAAACATTATAGTACGACAAGTAAATATGACAAGTAAATATGATATGACTGGTAAACATTATAGTAAATATGACTAGTAAATGTGATATGACTAGTAAACATTATAGTATGACAAGTAAATATGACTAGTAAATGTGATATGACTAGTAAACATTATAGTATGACATGTAAATATGACTAATAAATATGATTTGACTAGTAAACATTGTAGTATGACAAGTAAATATGATATGACTAGTAAACATTGTAGTACGAAAAGTAAATATGTCTAATAAATATGATATGACTAGTAAACATTGTAGTATGACAAGTATATATGACAAGTAAATATGATATGACTAGTAAACATTATAGTACGAAAAGTAAGTATGACTAGTAAATATGATATGACTAGTAAATATTATAGTATAAAGAGTAAGTATGACAAGTAAATATGATATGACTAGTAAGCATTATAGTACGAAAAGTAAGTATGACTAGTAAATATGATATGACTAGTAAATATTGTAGTATGACAAGTAAATATGACTAGTAAATATGATATGACTAGTAAACATTATAGAATGACAAGTGTGACAAGTAAATATGATAAAACTAGTAAACATTATAATATGTAAAGTAAGTAAGTAAAGTAAGTAAATATGATATGACTAGTAAACATAGTACGACAAGTAAATATGACAAGTAAATATGATATGACTGGTAAACATTATAGTAAATATGACTAGTAAATGTGATATGACTAGTAAACATTATAGTATGACAAGTAAATATGACTAGTAAATGTGATATGACTAGTAAACATTATAGTATGACAAGTAAATATGACTAGTAAATAAGGTATGACTAGTAAACTTTGTAGTATGACAAGTAAATATGACTAGTAAATATGATATGACTAGTAAACATTATAGTATGACATGTAAGTATGACTAGTAAATAAGGTATGACTAGTAAACTTTGTAGTATGACAAGTAAATATGACTAGTAAATAAGATATTACTATTAAAGATTATAGTACGAAAAGTAAATGTGTCTAATAAATATGATATGACTAGTAAACATTGTAGTATGACAAGTAAATATTACTAATAAATATGATATGACTAGTAAACATTATAGTATGAAGAGTAAGTATGACTAGCAAATATGATATTACTAGTAAACATTATAGTGCGAAAAGTAAGTATGACTAGTAAATATGATGTGAGTAGTAAATATTGTAGTATGACAAGTAAATATGACTAGTAAATATGATATGACTAGCAAACATTATAGTACCAAAAGTAAGTATGACAAGTAAATATGATATGACTAGTAAGCATTATAGTATGACAAGTAAATATGATATGCCTAGTAATCATTATAGTATGACAAGTAAATATGATATGACTGGTAAACATTATAGTATGAAAATAAATATGACTAGTAAATGTGATATGACTAGTAAGCATTATAGTATGACAAGTAAATATGATATGCCTAGTAATCATTATAGTATGACAAGTAAATATGATATGACTGGTAAACATTATAGTATGAAAATAAATATGACTAGTAAATGTGATATGACTAGTAAACATTATAGTAGGACATGTAAATATGACTAATAAATATGATTTGACTAGTAAACATTGTAGTACGAAAAGTAAGTATGACTAGTAAATATGATATGACTAGTAAATATTATAGTATAAAGAGTAAGTATGACTAGTAAATATGATATGACTAGTAAACATTATAGTACGAAAAGTAAGTATGACTAGTAAATATGATATGACTAGTAAATATTGTAGTATGACAAGTAAATATGACTAGTAAATATGATATGACTAGTAAACATTATAGAATGACAAGTGTGACAAGTAAATATGATAAAACTAGTAAACATTATAGTATGTAAAGTAAGTAAGTAAAGTAAGTAAATATGATATGACTAGTAAACATTATAGTACGACAAGTAAATATGACAAGTAAATATGATATGACTGGTAAACATTATAGTATGACAAGTAAATATGACAAGTAAATATGATATGACTGGTAAACATTATAGTAAATATGACTAGTAAATGTGATATGACTAGTAAACATTATAGTATGACAAGTAAATATGACTAGTAAATGTGATATGACTAGTAAACATTATAGTATGACAAGTAAATATGACTAGTAAATAAGGTATGACTAGTAAACTTTGTAGTATGACAAGTAAATATGACTAGTAAATATGATATGACTAGTAAACATTATAGTATGACATGTAAGTATGACTAGTAAATAAGGTATGACTAGTAAACTTTGTAGTATGACAAGTAAATATGACTAGTAAATAAGATATTACTATTAAAGATTATAGTACGAAAAGTAAATGTGTCTAATAAATATGATATGACTAGTAAACATTGTAGTATGACAAGTAAATATTACTAATAAATATGATATGACTAGTAAACATTATAGTATGAAGAGTAAGTATGACTAGCAAATATGATATTACTAGTAAACATTATAGTGCGAAAAGTAAGTATGACTAGTAAATATGATGTGAGTAGTAAATATTGTAGTATGACAAGTAAATATGACTAGTAAATATGATATGACTAGCAAACATTATAGTACCAAAAGTAAGTATGACAAGTAAATATGATATGACTAGTAAGCATTATAGTATGACAAGTAAATATGATATGCCTAGTAATCATTATAGTATGACAAGTAAATATGATATGACTGGTAAACATTATAGTATGAAAATAAATATGACTAGTAAATGTGATATGACTAGTAAACATTATAGTAGGACATGTAAATATGACTAATAAATATGATTTGACTAGTAAACATTGTAGTACGAAAAGTAAGTATGACTAGTAAATATGATATGACTAGTAAATATTATAGTATAAAGAGTAAGTATGACTAGTAAATATGATATGACTATTAATATTGTAGTATGACAAGTAAATATGATATGACTAGTAAGCATTATAGTACGAAAAGTAAGTATGACTAGTAAATATGATATGACTAGTAAATATTGTAGTATGACAAGTAAATATGACTAGTAAATATGATATGACTAGTAAACATTATAGAATGACAAGTGTGACAAGTAAATATGATAAAACTAGTAAACATTATAGTATGTAAAGTAAGTAAGTAAAGTAAGTAAATATGATATGACTAGTAAACATTATAGTACGACAAGTAAATATGACAAGTAAATATGATATGACTGGTAAACATTATAGTATGACAAGTAAATATGACAAGTAAATATGATATGACTGGTAAACATTATAGTAAATATGACTAGTAAATGTGATATGACTAGTAAACATTATAGTATGACAAGTAAATATGACTAGTAAATGTGATATGACTAGTAAACATTATAGTATGACAAGTAAATATGACTAGTAAATAAGGTATGACTAGTAAACTTTGTAGTATGACAAGTAAATATGACTAGTAAATATGATATGACTAGTAAACATTATAGTATGACATGTAAGTATGACTAGTAAATAAGGTATGACTAGTAAACTTTGTAGTATGACAAGTAAATATGACTAGTAAATAAGATATTACTATTAAAGATTATAGTACGAAAAGTAAATATGTCTAATAAATATGATATGACTAGTAAACATTGTAGTATGACAAGTAAATATTACTAGTAAATATGATATTACTAGTAAACATTATAGTATGAAGAGTAAGTATGACTAGCAAATATGATATTACTAGTAAACATTATAGTGCGAAAAGTAAGTATGACTAGTAAATATGATGTGAGTAGTAAATATTGTAGTATGACAAGTAAATATGACTAGTAAATATGATATGACTAGTAAATATTGAAGGATGACAAGTAAATGACTAGTAAATATGATATGACTAGTTAACATTACACTGGTCAACACATTTTTCTTGCATGGGGTTAGTCAACGGATTCTAGCTAACTTTTGGGTGCTGAATCCAAATCTGGTATTAGTTTTTGCCTATCACATCAGGTTTTTGAACTATGAGAAGTCATTATTTTTGAGAAAACAGCAATTTTACACTCGAAGTTAAAAAACACTGTTGCATTAGAAGATCGATAGATGCAAAAATGATTACAATGACAGGTACCTTCTTCAATTACAATATTAAATCATACATTAACATTTAATCCATGCTGGCTTGCACATATTTTTACACATATTCTCAATATGTTTAATGTATGAAAAGTTTACAAATTTCACTAAACTAATATATATAGACGGTAAAAGTTCCCCTTAACATGGTGTACATCACTTAAATACAAGGCATCACTCAAGCTCAAAGCAGTGTTGTGACTTTTCACGACATTCAAAATGCAGCAATAAATGCAAAAATTTGCGAATATAAGAAAATAAGTACCGGTACTTGAAAGCGTAAGTATCCAAAGGCACAGGTGCAATCATATTACAACATGGCACACTTCCTCTTTGTGGACAATCTCTTATATACAGCATCTGGGACATCCCTCATCAAACTCCAGCAGTAATCTGCCATCATATTTGAGTCCCAACGACCTTGATAACGTTCTTCCATCACTTAAATGTCTTGATGGAAATGTTCCCCCTGTTCCTCGCTTATATCTCCAAGGTCATCTGGAAACTTGCTCAGGTGACTGTGCAAGTAGTGCACCTCGATGCTCATTCTGCACCCCAGCGCTCGCAGACTAAGGAGCAGCTCCTCCACAGTCTCTCGGTAGTTGTGCTCTTTCTTGTTCCCAAGAAAATGCTGCACCGCATTAGTGACTCGAGCTTCGACAGCGGTCATCGTCATAACGAAGTGTGGGTCCTTGAGTAATGTTTTGATCTGAGGTCCGTCGAATATCCTTGATTTTTTCTTCTCGTCGCTAAGACTCGGAAAGGTTGAACATATGTAGCCAAAGCAGTCTCCAGTGTGATCAAGAGCTTTAACAAACTGCTTCATCAGACCGAGTTTGATGTGCAATGGTGGAAGGATGATATTTTTCCGATCAACCAGTGGTTCATTAATGATGTTCTTGTCACCAGGTATCAAACTATTCCTTGATGGCCATTCCTTTCTCACCCAGTGCTCCTCCTTAGCCCGACTGTCCCAGTAGCTTAGGAAACAAGGGTATTTGGTGTAACCTCCTTGTTGCCCCAAAAGGAAGTTCACCATTTTCAAATCCACACAAATCAACCATTCATGATCGTGGTACTTCAATTGTTCAAGTACAACCTTGATGTTTGCATACTCCTCCTTCGAGGTCACTGAGTGTCCTCAGTGTTCCCATTGTGAAGTAAAACACAAGTCAAACTTCTTTTCGAACTGTCAATGAAGAGTCTGCACTCACTTGAATGGTATGCAGGCAATCCCATAGTGAGAAGAAGCCCTTCAACATCATGGCAGTATACAAGTTGACCATCAGAGTGGAAATACTTCCTCAGTTGTGCCTCTCTGTTGCGATAAAACGAGACGCTTGTGCCAGGTTTGAGAAGGTTTTTCTCTTGCAGCCTGGAAGCCAACAACTCAACAGATCGTTTTGGCAAATTCAAATCTCGGATCAGATCATTCAATTCAGGCTGACTATACAGTGAAGGTCGATCAAAAAATGAATCCAATGGCTTGTACTCTGCGTCTGCTTCTTCATCGTCATCAACGGCTGACTCCTTCAGAATGACTGACACCCCCCCCCACCCCCTTATGTGACACTTTAAATTAGGACCCATGCAAACATGAACTAAATAAATAGTTCCATCTCTTAAAATTGCATAGGGTGGCTGCTTTTGACTGGGATCCCAGCAAGAAGCACTAGTAAAAACAGTAGTAAAAAATTAATTTGAGATGAAAAAGCAATATATTTATAGAATACATGCGATATTACATGATAAAATACATTTATTTCAAAGATATGACAAATAAACACTCAGCCTAGCATGAAATTACTTGGGAAATGAATAGGGGTCATTTTTATCCCCACCAAGATTGCCAGCCTAGATGATCAACTTTTGTAAAATCCTGAATACGGAGCATACAGATAGCACAAAAACTTGATGTGATAGAGCAAATCTGAGCTCAGATTTTGTAGAAATTTTTGCAAATTTATTAAAAAATAAAAAACTGAAATATTGCATGTACATAAGTATTCACACCCTTTACTCAGTACTTGGTTGAGGCACCCTTGGTAGCGATTACAGCCTCAAGTCTTCTTGGGTATGAAGCTACAAGCTTGGCACACCTATATTTGGGGTATTTCTCCCATTCTTCTCTGCAGATCCTCTCGAGCTCTGTAAGGTTACATGGGGAGCGTCGCTGCACAGCTATTTTCAGGTCTTTCCAGAGATGTTCAATGGGATTCAAGTCTGGGCTCTGGCTGGGCCACTCAAGGACATCACAGACTTGTCCCGAAGCCACTCCTTCGTTGTCGTGGCTGTGTGCTTAGGGTCGTTGTCGTGTTGAAAGGTAAACCTTCACCCCAGTCTGAGGTCCTGAGCGCTCTGGAGCAGGTTTTCATCAAGGATCTCTCTGTATTTTGCTCCATTCATCTTTCCCTCGATCCTGACTAGTCTCCCAGTTCCTGCCGCTGAAGAACATCCCCACAGCATGATGCTGCCACCACCATGCTTCACTGCAGGGATGGTATTCACAAGGTGATGAGAGGTGCCTGGTTTCCTCCAGACGTGACGTTTGGCATTCAGGCCAAAGAGTTCAATCTTGGTTTCATCAGACCAGAGAATCTTGTTTCTCATGGTCTGAGAGTCCTTTAGGTGCTTTCTGGCAAACTCCAAGCAGGCTGTCATGTGCCTTTTACTGAGCAGAGGCTTCCGCCTGGCCACTCTACCATAAAGGCCTGATTGGTGGAGTGCTGCAGAGATGGTTGTCCTTCTGGAAGGTTCTCCATCTCCATAGAGGAATGCTGGAGCTCTGTCAGAGTGACCATCGGGTTCTTGGTCACCTCCCTGACCAAGGCCCTTCTCCCCCGATTGCTCGGTTTGGCTGGGCCGCCAGCATTAGGAAGAGTCCCGGTGGATCCAAACTTCTTCCATTTATGAATGATGGAGACCACTGTGCTCTTCGGGACCTTCAAAGCTGTAGAAATGTTTTGTACCCTTCCCCAGATCTGTGCCTCGATACAATCCTGTCTCGGAGGTCCACAAACAATTCCTTTGACTTCATGGCTTGGTTTCTGCTCTGACATGCACTGTCAGCAGTGGGACCTTATATAGACAGGTGTGTGCCTTTCCAAATCATGTCCGATCAATTGAATTTACTACAGGTGGACTCCAATCAAGATGTAGAAACATCTCAAGGCTGATCAGTGGAAACAGGATGAACCTGAGCTCAATTTTGAGTGTCATAGCAAAGGGTGTGAATACTTATGTACATGCAATATTTCAGTTTTTTATTTTTAATAAATTTGCAAAAACTTCTACAAAACCTTTTTCACTTTGTTATTATGGGGTATTGTGTGTAGATTGATGGAGAAAAAAGGGAATTTAATCTATTTTGGAATAAGGCTGTAACATAACAAAATGTGGGGAAAGTGAAGGGGTGTGAATACTTTCCGGATGCACTGTAGATGGCTTCTCACCTGTGTTCTGGTTAATACTGAAGAACTTTGCAAATAACTCATCTCCATCCTCAGCTGTGGCATAAGCTGAGTCAAGTAAGTCTTAGTAAGCTCTTGGAGTAGAATGTGGACCTAATGACTTAACCATATTGAAAGCTGGAGGCAGAAGACTGGCAACTATTTTCCTCACTAGCTGAGTGCTAGATATAGTGGTATCAGCTAGGTAAAACTCTACCCTGCTTCTCCAAGTGTCATAATCAACCTCAAAGTTGGGACAATGTATTCGACCTGAAAAGGCTCTCAGCTTTGCTGATGAATGTAACTGTGAGGGGAGATCTGTGCTCTTGACAATGTGCTCCACCACGACATGCTGTACCTCAGGTGGGCTAAGGTGATCTGGTGACAGCTTGAATCCGTGTATTGATTCCTTTGAACCTGGTGCTGCAGCTGCTTTAGGAGCAGGGCTAGGCTCATCTGAGAGAAGATCGAACACAACTAACGGATGTTCTCTCGTGGTTTCAACAATCGAGGGAGAATTCACAGCCGTGTCACTCTGTTGCACAACTGGAGCTGATTTCTGGGTTACGGTGACTTCTTTTTCTTAACTCTGTTCTCCCACAAACTCAGGGATTCTGGCTAACTCATCTCGCAAAACTTCCCCAAATGTCTTCCCGCTACGTTTTGCCACACCTTTAAGATCAGACAAAAATGCGCGTGTAATGCCTGTCCGCTTTTCACGTGAATAAAGACTGGAAAGAGCTTCAACATGATGGACAATATCTGCATCTGCATCAGTAGGCCCATCTAAAGGCAACATCCTTTCAAGTGCTTTGACAGCTGTGCCAGAAGAAAACTCCACAATAACCTTTTTGTGGAGGTCTGAACTGGACTCTGTAACTTTGATTATCCTAGCAACAGACCCATATTGCTTCAAGAAGTCAAACATTTCCTCATCTATAGTTGTATGAGACAAACCTGGAATGATTAGGGCATTTGGAACCTTGACCTTTTCTGACTCAATTACATCCATCTTGACTTTCTTTAAGTACACTCAAAATTGCTTGTTTCAATATCAATTTAGGATTGAAGGCACAGTAAAAATATACAATTTGCAAATCAAAACACATATAACATGTGCTATGGTACCACACCACTGCACAAAGCTCCTGGCTGGCTCGCCAAGTTGGACCCTGTAACCCACTCTTGGGATGCGCAATGCTTTAGGCTCGGGAGGAGCTAAGGGCAGAGTGTAATAACCACACACACACACACACACACAAATTAATCTGAACTGCACCTTTAGTGTGCTGGAAAGTACAAATACAATTTGCAATTCAATGAAAATAATAAACTGGGCCCTTAAAATAAAGAAATAGCCCTGAAGTGTGATTTTCTACACTTCAGTGAGTCAATGACTAGTCAGAGTTCATTGTCAGAGTGCACTCTGGGGTTTTGTTCAAAGGACACCAGTCTGGGTGACCGGCACAACTTGCCACACTGGATGGTAGGTAGAGTTGTCCTGCAGAGGTTCAGATCCACTTCTTACTGCTACTCTGGTGGCTCGCCATCTATCAGCTCTCAAATGACTTCTCAGGATTCTGTCATAACAAAATAAACTGACCAAGACACGTGGGATGCGATAACCTCGTTAAAACGGCACGCTTCACAGGCCGTGGCTCGTGCAAGCTCACGCACGTTGCGAAGCAGTTATCGCTTGATAGGCTGCTCGCAGCGTCCACGCTCTCGTCCCGTGTGTCACTGCCCCTCCCTTCTCTATTCACACAGACACGCCCTCTATCCTAGACTCGACCAATCGAGGCAGGTAAGAGTGGAGCCGATAGAGGTAACCGATTTTAACCAAGTAATAAATCATAACTATAGTATTAAATAAAATAAAACATGAACTTAAAAAAAATAATGTTTATAACTTATATAATTTTTAAATAAGTTTATTTTTCTTTAACCCATTATTTCTGGATGGGTTACACCAACATTATAGTATGACAAGTAAGTATGACTAGTAAATATGATATGACTAGTAAACATTATAGTTTGAAAAGTAAATATGACAAATAAATATGATATGACTAGTAAACATTATAGTATGACAAGTAAATATGACTAGTAAATATGATATGACTAGTAAACATTATAGTACGAAAAGTAAATATGACTAGTAAATATATGACTAGTAAACATTGTAGTATGACAAGTAAATATGACGAGTAAATATGATATGACTAGTAAACATTATAGTATGACACTTAAATATTATATGACTAGTAAACATTGTAGTATGACAAGTAAATATGACTAGTAAATATGATATGACTAGTAAACATTGTAGTATGACAAGTAAATATGACTAGTAAATATGATATGACTAGCAAACATTGTAGTATGACTAGTAAATATGACTAGTAAATATGATATGACTAGTAAACATTGTAGTATGACAAGTAAATATGACTAGTAAATATGATATGACTAGTAAACATTGTAGTATGACAAGTAAATATGACTAGTAAATATGATATGACTAGCAAACATTACAGTATGACAAGTAAATATGACTAGTAAATATGATATGACTAGTAAACATTACAGTATGACAAGTAAATATGACTAGTAAATATGATATGACTAGTAAACATTATAGTATGACACGTAAATATTATATGACTAGCAAACATTGTAGTATGACAAGTAAATATGACTAGTAAATAAGATATGACCAGTAAATATTATAGTATGACAAGTATCACTAGTAAATAAGATATAACTAGTAAATATTATAGTATGACAAGTAAATATGACAAGTAAATAAGATATGACTAGTAAACATTGTAGTATGACTAGTAAATATGACTAGTAAATATGATATGACTAGTAAACATTGTAGTATGACAAGTAAATATGACTAGTAAATATGATATGACTAGCAAACATTACAGTATGACAAGTAAATATGACTAGTAAATATGATATGACTAGTAAACATTATAGTATGACACGTAAATATTATATGACTAGTAAACATTGTAGTATGACAAGTAAATATGACTAGTAAATAAGATATGACCAGTAAACATTATAGTATGACAAGTAAATATGACTAGTAAATAAGATATGACTGGTAAACATTATAGTATGACAAGTAAATATGAGTGGTAAATATGATATGAGTAGTGAACATTATAGTATGACAAGTAAATATGACTAGTAAATATTATAGTATGACAAGTAAATATGACTAGTAAATATGATATGACTAGTAAACATTGTAGTATGACAAGTAAATATGACTAGTACAAAAGATATGACTAGTAAATATAGTATGACAAGTAAATATCACTAGTAAATAAGATATAACTAGTAAATATTATAGTATGACAAGTAAATATCACTAGTAAACATTATAGTATGACAAGTAAATATGATATGACTAGTAAACATTATAGTATGACAAGTAAATATGAGTAGTAAATATATGACTAGTAAACATTATAGTATGACAAGTAAATATGACTACTAAATATATGACTAGTAAACATTATAGTATGACAAGTAAATATGAGTAGTAAATATGATATGACTAGTAAACATTGTAGTATGACAAGTAAATATGACTAGTAAATATGATATGACTAGTAAACATTGTAGTATGAAAAGTAAGTATGACTAGTAAATATGATATGACTAGTAAACATTACAGTATGACAAGTAAATATGACTAGTAAATATGATATGAATAGTAAACATTATAGTATGACACGTAGATATTATATGACTAGTAAACATTGTAGTATGACAAGTAAATATGACTAGTAAATAAGATATGACCAGTAAATATTATAGTATGACAAGTAAATATCACTAGTAAAAGAGATATAACTAGTAAATATTATAGTATGACAAGTAAATATGACTAGTAAATATGATATGACTAGTAAACATTGTAGTATGACAAGTAAATATGACTAGTACAAAAGATATGACCAGTAAATATAGTATGACAAGTAAATATCACTATTAAATAAGATAAAACTAGTAAATATTATAGTATGACAAGTAAATATGATATGACTAGTAAACATTATAGTATGACAAGTAAATATGAGTAGTAAATATATGACTAGTAAACATTATAGTATGACAAGTAAATAAGAGTAGGAAATATATGACTAGCAAACATTATAGTATGACAAGTAAATATGACTACTAAATATATGACTAGTAAACATTATAGTATGACAAGTAAATATGACTAGTAAATATGATATGACTGGTAAACATTATAGTATGACAAGAAAATATGAGTAGTAAATATGATATGACTAGTAAACATTGTAATATGACAAGTAAATATGACTAGTAAATATGATATGACTAGTAAACATTGTAGTATGACAAGTAAATATGAGTAGTAAATATGATATGACTAGTAAACATTATAGTATGACAAGTTAATATGACTAGTAAAAAAGATATGACTAGTAAATATAGTATGACAAGTAAATATGACTAGTAAATAAGATATAACTAGTAAATATTATAGTATGACAAGTAAATATCACTAATAAATATGATATGACTAGTAAACATTATAGTATGACAAGTAAATATGATATGACTAGTAAACATTATAGTATGACAAGTAAATATGACTAGTAAATATGATATGACTAGTAAACATTACAGTATGACAAGTAAATATGAGTAGTAAATATGATATGACTAGTAAACATTACAGTATGACAAGTAAATATGAGTAGTAAATATGATATGACTAGTAAACATTGTAGTATGAAAAGTAAGTATGACTAGTAAATATGATATGACTAGTAAACATTACAGTATGACAAGTAAATATGACTAGTAAATATGATATGACTAGTAAACATTATAGTATGACACGTAAATATTATATGACTAGTAAACATTGTAGTATGACAAGTAAATATGACTAGTAAATAAGATATGACCAGTAAATATTATAGTATGACAAGTAAATATGACTAGTAAATGTGATATGACTAGTAAACATTGTAGTATGACAAGTAAATATGACTAGTAAAAAAGATATGACTAGTAAATATAGTATGACAAGTAAATATCACTAGTAAATAAGATATAACTAGTAAATATTATAGTATGACAAGTAAATATGAGTAGTAAATATGATATGACTAGTAAACATTATAGTATGACAAGTAAATATGACTACTAAATATATGACTAGTAAACATTATAGTATGACAAGTAAATATGACTAGTAAATATATGACTGGTAAACATTATAGTATGACAAGAAAATATGATTAGTAAAAAAGATATGACTAGTAAATATAGTATGACAAGTAAATATGACTAGTAAATAAGATATAACTAGTAAATATTATAGTATGACAAGTAAATATCACTAGTAAATATGATATGACTAGTAAACATTATAGTCAGGGTCTGACAGGCCACCACTGGCTATATATCATAATGTGACTAGCAGATATCATAATGTGAGAACACTATTTAACTGATGTACTATTACATGTAGCACTTCTATATGCAGTAGCACTGCTACTAGTACTACTTTATATACTCTATCAATTTATGATAACCATGCTATATCATGATATGATATGATATATCATGCTATATCATGATATGACATGTCAGCAGGGGTCACTGGGTGGTGCTGAGTCCGTGTCAGTACCAGATGCCAGTAAACCTGCTGTGTATCCGCTGCCTTCTTCTTTGAATCAGTTCGTCTTGTCCGGTTGTAGTTGTTGTTGTCAGCTACATCTGTGACCACTAGAGGGCAGGGCTGAAGTAGAATTAAACGTAGATCCCTACAAGTCCGCATTAAATAGTACACAAACCAAAAGCCTCATGATCTCCATTGGTCATGTTTGTAGTAATCAACTCCACTCAAACAGCAAAACACAACAACAACAACAACAACAACAACAACGATAATAATGATAATAATAATAATAATAATAATAATAATAATAATAATAATAATAATGTAACTCAAATGCAATGATATAACTCCAACAGAATAATAACGATTGTTAACAAGGGGGCAGTTTCTTGTAGCAGCCATCAGCTGGGAGTCTTCTGGAAGGACGTTGTGTAGTTCCATATTGAGACGCACACACTTCATGACGTGCTGCATCTCCTCCGCTTCTCGGCTTGTGTATACCATGAGGCCTGCATCGTGTGGTCTGGGCCCGGCTCTGTGGGCCCAGGGTGGGTTTGTTCCGAAGGGCGACCTGCAAACCGGCGCCGGAGGAGACGCAGTGGCACCGTATTGGCTGGCAGCAGAGGGTTGTGTTTGCTGTCTGGGCCGGCCACGTCAAGAATGCCTGCATTCCTGCACTCCTTCCACGTCTCCTAGTGCAGCTCAGAGGTGCACACACACACACACACGCACACACACAAACACACACACACAGGTATGCAGTCATATTAAGGGAAACCTGACCTACCTGATGGATCGAAACTACACCTATGCCATGTGTTAACCCTTCACAGTCCGGCGTGGGAAACACAACCACCCCAACACAACCACCCCCAGCTTAATTCCCTCTTCAATATGTCATAGGGAAGGATGGATGGAGGGCGGGACGGAGGGAGGGAGGGACGGTCTGAGACACTGCCGCGTGTCCACGTGGTGCTGGAGGCAGGAGCAGTTTCAAGTTCTGCCAGAAAAGGAGAGGAAATGCCAGCGAGACAAATGTTGTCAGCGCACTTCGTTCCCCCTGCCAGCGTTTTGTTCCCCTGCGTCTCCTCCTCTCGCCGGGTCTCCGACAGACGTCTACCAGGGCAAAGGGCAGACGGGCCCTTTCACACAAACGCCATTGCGACCTTGTTGCGAAAGGCCAGCGGTTTAGAAATATCCCGACTCGGTGCCGGAGGAGGGAGGTGGAGCGCTCGCTCTCCATCACCGCTATTCTGCACAGCACAAAGGAGGCGGCACACGGAGACCTTGTGTCTTCTAAAGCCTTTCAGTTTCCCGGCACGAGGCCCGCAGCACCGCCTCGCAGCAGCACCACCTCACAGCAGTAGCACCGCCTCACAGCAGCAGCGCCGCACAGCACCGCCCAGATGGAGCACGGCCTCAAGTCTGAGTGGCTTCCTCTGAAGGCGGGGGGACTGTCCTGAAGCTGAATGTGAAGGGCTGTTTGACTCGGTTTGTGGATGCAGATCGGTGAAGGACGGCGGCGCAGTGGTCAGCGCCGTCGCCTCCCAGCGAGAAGGCCCTGGGTTCGAACCCCATGGTTGTCCAACCTTTGGGGGTCGTCCCAGGTCGTCCTCTGTGTGGAGTCTGCGTGTTCAACCCCGTGTCTGCCGTGGGTTTTCTCCGGGTGCTCCGGTTTCCCCCACCATCAAAAAGACACGCATGTTAGCGTTGATACTCCTGTCTGTGCCCCTGAGCAAGGCATGGCGAGACGAACTGGAGTTGGGCCCCGGGCGCTGCACGGTGGCTGCCCACCGCTGCTAGCTACACAGCTAGCATGGCTTACATGCAGGGCAGAAGGTCCCCACGGGATCATTAAGGTATCGGAGAAGCAACATGAAAACACCACTTGGACTTGTTCTCCCTCAGGTGCACACGGCCAGGCCGAGCCAGGCCAGGCCGAGCCAGGCCAGGCCGAGCCAGGCCAGGCCGAGTCAGGCCAGGCCGAGCCAGGCCAGGCCGAGCCAGGCCAGGCCAGGCCAGGCCAGGCCAGGCCAGGCCAGGCCAGGCCAGGCCAGGCCGTGGTGGATGTGGACGGCGTGCGCAGCCCAGCTCGCTCTGTTGTTCTGGCCTCGTGGACTCGGAGGTCGTGTAGCGTAGGTCAATGCCACCCGTGTGCAGGCAGTGTACCGCGGGGTGATGTCACATGGCTTGTGAAAGTCTTCTTTGATGTCAGCAGTTCGACTGTTGGACTTTTGGCTAACCTCAGATCTCATCTGGCATTCCGGGGCCCGGCGCAGTTGCTAGGTTACCGTGAGAAAAAACATTTGATGTCCACATCCTTATCAGCGATAGGGTGCCATGCAGTAAATGAAAGCCCATTGTGCTGGTGTCACATCTGAGTGCTTTTCACATGATGTTATCCACGGCTAACGTGACCACGAGCGGCCGAGTGCTGGACGCCGCTCCGCTCCGGCTGGGGGGCGCTCCGCTCCGGAGCTCTAGAGCGGCTGGGGGGGCGCTCCTCTCCGGCTGGGGGGCGCTCCGCTCCGGAGCTCTGGAGCGGCTGGGGGGGGGGCGCTCCGCCACGTTGTGACAGGCCGGCGTGTTGACAAGCTGGTGGTTGCATAATGATGATGAAGTGGTCTCACTGTGGAGCCGCTGAGTAAAGTCCTCTGGGGGGGAGGGAGGGGGAGAGGGGGGAGGGGGGGGAGGTTATGGCAGAAAACTCTTTTTTTTTCCACAGACAAGCGACTCCCAAGTCTTCTGGAAAGCGGTTGCTAAAGACCTGACGTGGGCAAAGGTAAACAGAACCGAGCCCACCGCCTGACCTTTCACCCAGAGAGGTGAAGAACTCGAGTCACACTCACACTTCCGCCGCACCACACGGGCTCGTGTGATGTGGGCCGCGCTGATAAGGAGGGGCGAGGAGGGCGGAGAACACGTCAGCGTGCAGGGCTTTATCACCCACGTGGCCTTTGATACGCCTTTCATTGGTGCAGGATCAAAGCGGCGAGCCGCCGGCAAGGACTCGAGCCCGAGAAACGTTTTCCTGACCGATAGCGGCGCTGTCCTGCAGCCAGCGGGCGCTGCCCTGTGGACTTCACCCGATCCCTCTGCCACCTGCCAGCGGCGGGTGGCAGAGGTGGTGCGGAATGGGCGCGAGCGTCAGTGAGGTTCGTAGGACAGACAGCAGGCGGCGTGGGTAGTGCGCAGCCTTTGGAGCAGATTCCGTATTGAGGATTTCCCTGATCCGAGCCTGTGTCTCAAACCCAGACCGCAGTCCTTCAGCACCCGGGTTAAGTCCTGCACAGGCAGGCGGGCTGACTGGTTGCTGGATGTGGCTTAGAGAAACAATTCTCTTGTTTACTCCCTGTGGCGCAGTGGTCAGCGCGGTCGCCTCACAGCAAGAAGGTCCTGGGTTCGAGCCCCGGGTTAGTCCAACCTTGGGGGTCTTCCCAGGTCGTCCTCTGTGTGGAGTTTGCATGTTGTCTGCGTGGGTTTCCTCCGGGGGCTCCGGTTTCCTCCCGCAGTCTAAAGACATGTAGGTCAGGTGACTCACCCGTACTACCTTGTCCCTTGGTGAGAATGAGGGTGTGTGTGTGTGTGTGGGGGGGTGATGGTCTGGCGGCCTGTCCAGGGTGTCTCCCCGCCTGCCGCCCAGTGGCTGCTGGGATAGGCCGTGTAACTGGACTACTGTCGTTGACCCAGTACACAAGAACCGGGGGAGAATCGATTTATTGACAGAGGTATGTCCCACCCCGGTACGGTAGGTGGCGGTATGCCCCCTTTCAGCTGGTTGCTATTGGATGAAAGACCGCCGCGGGAACTAGGGATCATGCGCAGAACGCCTAGGCCAGTTCGGGGCCGAGTGAAGCGTGTACATGCCAGATTGAATCCACCCCCAACCGCATCACCTGGGTGTGTTAGCCCCACCTCCAGAAACGAGACTTCAGTCCCGGTTACACGTGTGTTAAAGTCCCGTTCAGTCGCACCGACGCAACAAATCCCCTTCTTCTAACGTCGTGTAACGTCATGTCAACCTGCTTTGCATGATGAGCGTTGTGTGCTTGCGTGTGCGTGCGTGTGCGTGTGAGTTAAGAGGAGGCGTGGTCCGGCGCAGTGTTGGCGCGCTGCTGTCCCGAGGCAGGAGGACATGGTGGTGCTGTTGACACCAGCCTGGGGGTAAAGTCGGTGGTGCAGCATCTTCCTGCTGTTTAATGGGCGCAGTATTCACATCGTAAGATGCACAACACATGTACACTGCTTGTCTCACACACACACATACACACGCACACACAGACACACAACGCCGCTGTGATGGCCCGGCGGCTTGCCAGGGTGTCTCCCCGCCTGCTGCCCGACGCCTGCTGGGGTACGCTCCGGCATCCCCGCCACCCTGGGAGCAGGGTAAGCAGCTCGGAGAACGGATGGATGGGTGGGTGGGTGGTGGATCCCTGCTGCCCCCCTAGACGCTCTGCTCACCCTTTCACTTCGAGCACGAGGAGATCCGCCTCCTCAGCAGAAACCCCCTTCCTTCCGGCAGCTTGCTGAAGCCCCCGTTTACACAGCAGCGCCCCAAGATGCAAGTGCGCCTGGCGTCTGAGGGGAAGGGGAGAGGACTCTCTGACTGGTTTCATTCCTGTTACGCCGCCCCAAACACACCTGTGATGGATTAAGAGACGACGGACAAGTCTTTGCGCCTTACTTTGCGCCCACATTATGCACCGTTTCACTAGCAGAGGTGGATTTGGACACACCCCAAACGCCCTGGCGCCACTGTTATGTCTGCACACATCGACAGTGCTGCATTTGATTTGGTGCTGTTCTATTGCGCTGGGATCGACTGGTGATGCCTGCGGGCTCTGGGTTGTTTGATCGGGTCTGCCTGTGACGCTGTGTCAGTCTAAATAAAGAATGCCACGGAGAGGTTGTGTCGAGCAACAGCGCTGTGTCCTGACGTGATTTCTAAACACAATAGCCACGCTTTACACCAGGGATGGACAATTCTGATGATGGAGGGCCACAAAACACGGTATCCTCGCTGCCGGAGGGCCAGATCGTGACCGGGCACTTCCTCCAGTGGGACACCGTGACCCCATCACTCAATTAACCCATTACAGCAACTAATTTAATGACACAAATAAAATATGCACTAATGATCATATCTACTTGTCATACTGCTAGCGTAGCGGTCTATTCCATTGCCTACCAACACGGGGATCGCCGGTTCGAATCCCCATGTTACCTCCGGCTCGGTCAGGTGTCCCTACAGACACAGTTGGCCATGTCTGTGGGTGGGAAGCCGGATGTGGGTATGTGTCCTGGTCGCCGCACTAGCGCCTCCTCTGATCGGTGGGGGCGCCTGTTCGGGGGGGGGGACTGGGGAGAATAGCGTGATCCTCCCACGCGCCACGTCTCCCTGGTGAAACTCCTCACTGTCAGGGGAAAAGAAGCGGCTGGCGACTCCACATGTATGGGAGGAGGCATGTGGTAGTCTGCAGCCCTCCCCGGATCAGTGTAAAGTTCTGTCTCCATGAGGTACTTGTGGCCTCCTGCTGGCGTGCAGAGTTTGTGCGTCCAGTCTGCAGGAGCTGCACTAGAGTTTCGTTGTTTCTCTTTGACTTGATGTGCTTCATTGTTGAGAAGCTGCTCGCGCAGACGTAAGTGCTCCCAAACACGGCGGCGATGGAGAGTGCAAAACCCCTGAGGAGTGGAAAGCGGGACTCGGGTAGTAGTCTCCAAAATGAACTTCCTCTCTCACTGCGCTTTGCTCAAAAGAAGGGGTCTGATGCTGCAACTCCGGGGGGCTGCTGACTGGCCAGCAGCGGAGAGAGGGTCAGCGAATAACGCAGTTGGTGGCTGCATGGCGTGGAAGCGTTCCCTGAACCGCTGCTGCAGTGTTTCTGTGTCTGCTCTGGACTTGGGAGATGTTGTCTCACATTCGGGGACATCTTTGCGCATCTCTTCACAGGCAGGAAAGCGTGCCAGATTTGGATGGTCGGATGGAAAGCCTTCTTTGAACAGGGCCTCTTCCCTGCAGCTGCATATGAAGGTGACGAAGATGCCAGCCAAAAACTTCTCCAAGCACTTCCCGTGGCTCATCCGTCTGATCTCAGTGTGCATCTGTAAATAATAATAATAATAATGATAATAATAATAATAATAATAATAATAATAGTACAGTTTATTTGTGGGCACCTTTCAGAGCACTCAAGGACACCTTACAGAGCACAGTAAAAAACAAGCAGCACTGTATCAGACAGTATAGCATCAAAACAAAGCAGGGTAGACAGTAAAAAGTTAACACAACAGATAAGTATGAAATCATCATCTGCACCAAACTCAATGAAGTGTGGGTCAGACTGAATATGCCAGTTTGAAAAGGTGCGTTTTGAGATGAGATTTGAAGGCTGAAAGAGAGTCAGTGTTATGAATTTCTTGTGGGAGAGAGCTCAAAAGGCGGGGGGCAGAATGACTGAAGGCTCTAGTCCCCATGGTAGTCAAGTCTCTAGACCTCATGGTAGTCCAGCGGGCCAAAGGTGCAGTGAGTTGGAGAGCAGAAGAGGATCTGAGAGTGCGGGAGGGCGTGTGGTTGTGAAGGAGTTCAGAAATATATGAAGGAGCTAGGTTATTAAGGGCCTTAAAGGTGAGGAGCAGGATCTTGCAGTCAATATGGTATCTAACAGGGAGCCAATGGAGTTGCTGGAGAGCAGGAGTGATGTGATCTATGGAAGGAGTTCTGGTAATGATACGGGCAGCTGAATTCTGGACCAACTGAAGTTTACGAAGACACTTGAGGGGAAGACCAAAGAGGACAGAATTACAGTAGTCAGTACGGGATGTAACCAGGGTGTGAGTGAGTATGGCGGTGCTGTTAGGTGTAAGTGACGGGTGAAGATGATTAATATTGCGTAGGTGGAAGTATGCAGACCGAGTAGCATTGTTGATGTGAGCTTCAAAAGATAATGTGCTGTCCAGGACAACACCCAGACTCTTAACCTGAGGTGATGGGGGAACTATAGAATTGTCAATAGTCAGAGAAAAACTATCAGGTTTAGCCAAAGTAGATTTAGTGCCTACTAGGAGGACCTCAGTTTTATCACTGTTAAGTTTGAGGAAGTGGTATGAAAACCAGGATTTAATTTCTAGTAAGCAGTCAGAAAGGGCAGGGGGCGGAAGAGTGGAGGTAGGCTTGGTGGCTAGATAAAGCTAGGTGTCATCCGCGTAGCAGTGAAATTGAATGCCAAATTTCCTGAAAATGTGGCCAAGAGGTAATAGGTAAATAATAAATAGGAGGGGTCCCAATACAGAGCCCTGCATTAGTTGGGTGTCTGCGTGTGTGTGTGAGAGACAGTGCACCCCCACAGTGTAGCGGGGCAGCCTGTTGTTTTGCTGAGTGCAGACGCCATTTTGTGCTAATACCGTGGATTCACATGTACACATGTTGTAATGTATTTTGCACTGTTATTTGTGTAACAGGTTTGATGCACTTCAGTGAGGTTTGGTGAATTTTACGAGAGTTTACTGAGCTTCAACAGTTTTTGGCTTGAAAGTAATATGAGAAAAAGTGAAAATTATCCCAGGTCAATACTGTGAATGTTGTTGTGGCTTGAATGCAGTGTGTACTGTTTACTTCTCTACTTACCTGTATCTATGTTATTTTGTAAATTGTTACATATCGGTGATGAGCTGATTCCAGTAAAATACTCGTTGAGGAAACACCCGTCTTATCACTTTAGTGACTATTTCACCCCTTTTTCAGGGGCGTAACATTTTCCCATAGTAACAAATCCCCATAAGCGGCACTCACTCCATCCAAAAAGCCTACAAACTTCCTATGATTGAGAGACTTGTTCCCCCCCTCAAATGAGATTGGTAACCTTGGTAACTAAACCCATGACATGGCTGAATTTAACTGGCTTGGACCAGAGGGCCTCCTGTAAGATCAGAATGAAACAGGATTTAGCCTATGATAAAGATTCTCACGAAGAAAACCCACATTCATAACCATATATTAATAGTTAGCTAGCAACACCGTTACCCACCTGATGTATGATGCAGTGCAATATTGGACAGTCAATGCCGCTCTGTTAGAGGAGCCCGGCGAATCCAATGTGACTTCCTCGCATTGATGGTGCGGCATCAGTAACAACGGCCATGCTCACTTACAACACTTTTAATGGCACTGAACACATCCTTGCCCCTGGCAGTGTCACGCAAAGACACCAACTTCAATAACTCCTCGTGCACTTCCAATGAACTGTCAGTGGCTCTTCATACAGGAGAAGCTGGCTAACATCCATCACATCTGTACTCTCATCCAGCGTTAAGGAGAAGTACTTGCAGTCATGCATGACTTGTTTTAGCTTTCCCTCCACATGACTTTGCATGTCAAAAATTCGTGGCATCCCTGTGCTACGGGACAGAGAGAACGTTTCAAAGTTCTTAGCCATGTTATCATCTCCAAAAGCTTTAGCCATCTCTACTGCACATAGCTTCACTCTTTCCCCATCTGACAAGGGCTTCTCTGCTCAGCAAGCTCAAGGGAAACAGCAGAAGACGCCTTGAGAGAGGAAGAGGACTCCCGTGTGGACGTGGCTTTGGTAACAAGGCTCTTCTGCGCTGTATTTTTCCTCTGAGGTCAGCGATGATAGCGGCTCCAGCTCCTCCGGTGTACATGCATGTTTGTCTTTGTGCGCGGTATTGTAGTGGCGACTCAAGTCGAAATCTTTCATTGCTGAATTTGCTTTGTTCCCGGGCACACTAAACACACAGGTTTGCCTTTGGGTTCCGTAAAAAGATGTTCTGTTTCCCGTCTTGCCTGGAAGACACGGTTTTCCTTGCCTGGAAGACGAGTTTTCTTCTTTTTTTGCTGCTCATGTCTCTCCGCGTCATGTGTCTTTGAAGAAGAGGCCCAGCCAGACCAAGACGAGACCATATGCAAGCAGTTGCTTGGCTACGGGCCTCTTGTTTTCGAGGGAGCGCCCTCTATCAGTGGACAGTATAATTACATTTGGGATCTGGGTCAAATATGGACAAATGGCCCGCTTGCTTCCAATGCCCATGAAACCAACAATTTACTGATATTTGGAAATTGACCAGCGGGCCGTACTGAGTGAAGACGGGGGCCGAATGCGGCCTGTGGGTCACCAGTTGCCCATGTCCACTTTAGACCATGTGCCATAGATCGCTTCAATAGGGCCCAATGTCCTCATCCATGGAAATGTTTTAGCTCCCAAGATTGACTAACGGTAATAATAATATTATTATTAATAATAATAATTATTATTAACACCAACAACAACAACAACAACAACAACAATAATAATAATAATAATAATAATAATACATTTGATTTGTGGGCGCCTTTTAGAGCACTCAAGGACACCTTACAGAAGACAGTAAAAAACAAGCGGCACTGTATCAGACAGCGTAGCATCAAAACAAAGCAGGGTAGACAATAAACAGTTAACACAACAGATAAGTGTAACATCATCATCTGCACAAAACAACAGCCAGAAGCAAAGCATGATGGTTATTTGTAATTCTTTCCTTCTAACACAGATCATCTACCCTTTGCAACGAGCCATCACCCAGGCTTGCAAAGCCATCAGTGTTAGCCAGTTGGTGTCTACATTCAGGGGTTACCCAGGACCTGGTAAGAACCCTTATCAGGTCTTACCCTGAGGTCTTACCTAGGGGTTACCTACACTGGTCTCTGAGACAAACGTCAGGGCTAAAATCATTCCATGGGAGTGAAGAATTGAGGCGTGAGGCCCGTTGTTCAACATCGACATGCCTCGTCTGCTTCGTCTGAGCAGTAGCAGGCCGTGATTACAAAGCCAACAGAGAAATACTGCGTTGATGAACAATATCGAGAAGACTGCTCATTATCTCACTTTTTGACAGGGTAATATTGATGAGAAATTCTTTGTTTTGTTTTGGGGCCAAAAAGTATCTCTGCGGAGGGGTCATGGCATGAAACCCCTGATTTTAGATGCATTCATAATGTACAACAACCAGGTCAAAGGTGAGAACCAAAGTAGCACCTTCTGATTATGAAACGGTGTGTCCCTTTGACCCGGATCTGTAAATCAACAGGTGGAGTTCGTGTGTGTGTTAAAACTCTCTGCGTGCTGAATGTGAATTATACTCCATCCACCCATCCACCCATTATCCGAACCGCTTATCCAGCTCTCAGGGTGGCGGGGATGCTGGAGCCTATCCCAGCAGTCACTGGGCAGCAGGCGGGGAGACACCCTGGACAGACCGCCAGGCCATCACACAGGTCCGACACGTACACACATTCACACCTAGGGACAATTTAGTATAGCCGAGTCACCTGACCTCCATGTCTTTGGACTGTGGGAGGAAACCGGAGCACCAGGAGGAAACCCACGCAGACACGGGGAGAACATGCAAACTCCACACAGAGGACGACCCCAAAGGTTGGACTACCCCGGGACTCAAACCCAGGACCTTGCTGCTGTGAGGCGACTGCGCTAACCACTTCACCACCGTGCCGCTGTACTCAGGGAGGTGAGACGTACAACTGTGCAGCCTGGCTCCACCCCTGATGTGAGGATCAGGCGTCACCCTCCAGAGAGCTCTCCCTGTCATCGGGACCATGAGTCTGTTAAGGTACACGTGCCGTCTCATGTTTCTTTTCTGCTCCAGCCCAAGTCAGCATGCGTTGGTCATCACAGTGAGCTGGCGTTCATATTGGACCACGGCTCCGCCAACAAAAGACGCAGCCGCCTCTGACACACCACCATGACTCACAAAACATGTGCGTGTTTCTGTTTGCTTAGAGAAACACACGAGGCTCGCTGTGCACTTTCACAACACCAACTGTTCAGCAGAGAGACGGCATCTGTAGACAAATGCGGGGTTCGTGCGTGAGTTGAGGTCAGTCGCCTGTCCTCAGCCGGACCACAGTACGTGAGTTGGTCACCCGGTGGTCAGCGGACAGAGAGGACTGCAGGCATCTGACGGCTGAGGGTCACATGACTCAGGAGCACCTAAATAGATGGCGGCATGGGCTGACCAGACTTGATGTGCTTCGGCGAACACATGGTTTTCGGAGCCGAGCCACGGCTCGGCCGCTGAGGGCGTCTCAGTGGCGTACGCAGAAGACAGTGGAAGAAGCGAAGTGAAGACATAGCGAGCTAAGCTACCGGCTGCTCTACAAAAAAATATTCCCCTACATTAAATCTGACCTTCAGAGACGTGTAACCTGCTAAGCTACAAGCAGCATCACAAGCTCGGCTCACTTTAGCTGCATGCCAAAAACCCGAGTCAAACAAACTAGTAGGCCACAAATGGTTCAGGAAATGATTAAAAATGTGCAAAACAATGACGTCATTAGCTGGGCCATCCATGAGCGGAAGTTCTTAGGATGACAGTATGTTATATACCACAGAACAGTTACTTTTAGTACTGCTCTTAGCAAATACAGTACATAGATGTCTTGCTATGTGTTCAATAATCCAGCTAAGGAAATCCCAGGAAGTTGACCCAGTTCATTTAATCAACAGTTTTAGTGGGACAATCGTTCTATCACTCATCTGTGTGACTTCATCAGTCTCTGGTGACTGCCGGTGTCCCCACCCTTATAAACAGCACTGCTGCGTAATGACTGAAACCAGCAATCTGTTTCATATGCAAATTACTACGACCATTACCTGGAGTTACAGTGGCCACATGTACTATTCACAGAGGCTTTGGGAATAGTTATAAATACAGCTGTACCACAGGACAGCGAACACGTCAGGCCAGGACTCCACAGTGCACACCATCTACTGGCCAGGACTCTACAGTCCACACCATCTAGAGGCCAGGACTCCACAGTCTACACCATCTACAGGCCAGGACTCCACAGTCCACACCATCTAGAGGCCAGGACTCCACAGTCTACACCATCTACAGGCCAGGACTCCACAGTCTACACCATCTAGAGGCCAGGACTCCACAGTCTACACGATCTAGAGGCCAGGACTCCACAGTCTACACCATCTAGAGGCCAGGACTCCACAGTCTACACCATCTACTGGCCAGGACTCCACAGTGCACACCATCTACTGGCCAGGACTCCACAGTCTACACCATCTACAGGCCAGGACTCCACAGTCCACACCATCTACTGGCCAGGACTCCACAGTCCACACCATCTAGAGGCCCGGACTCCACAGTCCACACCATCTACTGGCCAGGACTCCACAGTCTACACCATCTACAGGCCAGGACTCCACAGTCTACACCATCTACAGGCCAGGACTCCACAGTCTACACCATCTACAGGCCAAGACTCCACAGTCTACACCATCTACAGGCCAGGACTCCACAGTCCACACCATCTACAGGCCAGGCCTCCACAGTGTACACCATCTACAGGCCCGGACTCCACAGTCTACACCATCTACAGACCAGTGGCCACTCTTTCAAGGATGAGGACGTGCACATCCTTGATAGGGAGGAACGCTGGTTTGAACGGGGAGTCAAAGAGACCATCTATATGCCCATTTTCCACGACATGGTATTGGCTCAACTTGACTCGACTTTTTCGTTTTCCAATACTGGAAAGTACTGGCATTTTGGTCACTGTTACCACTTTTCTGGTACCACCTTGTCGAGGTTCCAAAAAAAAAAAAAAAAACTGGAGCAGGTACCAAAATCAGTGCAGATCAGCGACACTGAGGGGTGCTGTTACGATAATGGAAAATGACGCTCTGCGAGTCGAGTCGAGCCAGTACCATGTAGTGGAAAAGGGGCATATGTGAAGAGGGAATGACCATCTCTGAACTTTGGGGGGGGGGGGCTAAGAGTATATCTGTCACCATCCTACAATGCTGAGACTGCAACTATCCCCCAACCCTCTGACAACAGTACACATGACCACTGTAACTCTAGTTAATGGTCACACCATATTTGCATATGGAACTGGTCGTTGGTTTGGGTCGTTATGCCCCTATATTGTTTATAAGGGTGGAGACACCTGCAGTCACTGTATTGTTTATAAGGGTGGGGACACCTGCAGTCACTGTATTGTTTATAAGGGTGGAGACACCTGCAGTAACTTTATCGTTTATAAGGGTGGGGTACCTGCAGTCACTGTATTGTTTATAAGGTTGGGGTACCTGCAGTCACTTTATTGTTCATAAGGGTGGGGACACCTGCAGTCACTGTATGGTCTATAAGGGTGGGGTACCTGCAGTCACTGTATTGTTTATAATGGTGGGGACACCTGCAGTCACTGTATTGTTTATAAGGGTGGGGTACCTGCAGTCACAGTATGGTTTATAAGGGTGGGGTACCTGCAGTCACTGTATTGTTTATAAGGGTGGGGTACCTGCAGTCACTATATTGTTTACAAGGGTGGGGGTACCTGCAGTTACTGTATTGTTTATAATGGTGGGGACACCTGCCGTCACTGTATTGTTTATAAGGGTGGGGTACCTGCAGTCACTGTATTGTTTATAAGGGTGGGGATATCTGCAGTCAGGTGAGACTGATGAGGTCACTTACATGATGGTGAAACGTTTCTCTCAATAAATGATGTGTCCAGAGGAACTGATTCACCTTTGTGGGACAGTACACAGGTCTACTACTACTACTACTACTACTTTCAGCTGCTCCTGTTAGAGGTGGGACAGTACATAGGTCTACTACTACTACTACTTTCAGCTGCTCCTGTTAGAGGTGGGACAGTACATAGGTCTACTACTACTACTACTTTCGGCTGCTCCTGTTAGAGGTGGGACAGTACATAGGTCTACTACTACTACTACTTTCGGCTGCTCCTGTTAGAGGTGGGACAGTACATAGATCTACTACTACTACTACTAGGTTCGGCTGCTCCTGTTAGGGGTGGGACAGTACATAGATCTACTACTACTACTACTACTAGGCTCGGCTGCTCCTGTTAGGGGTGGGACAGTATATAGATCTACTACTACTACTACTACTAGGCTCGGCTGCTCCTGTTAGGGGTGGGACAGTACATAGATCTACTACTACTACTACTACTAGGCTCGGCTGCTCCTGTTAGGGGTGGGACAGTATATAGATCTACTACTACTACTACTACTAGGCTCGGCTGCTCCTGTTAGGGGTGGGACAGTACATAGATCTACTACTACTACTACTAGGTTCGGCTGCTCCTGTTAGGGGTGGGACAGTACATAGATCTACTACTACTACTACTAGGCTCGGCTGCTCCTGTTAGGGGTGGGACAGTACATAGATCTACTACTACTACTACTAGGTTCGGCTGCTCCTGTTAGGGGTGGGACAGTACATAGATCTAATACTACTACTACTAGGCTCGGCTGCTCCTGTTAGGGGTGGGACAGTACATAGATCTACTACTACTACTCCTACTAGGCTCGGCTGCTCCTGTTAGGGGTGGGTCAGTACATAGATCTACTACTACTACTACTAGGCTCGGCTGCTCCTGTTAGGGGTGGGTCAGTACATAGATCTACTACTACTACTACTACTAGGCTCGGCTGCTCCTGTTAGGGGTGGGTCAGTACATAGATCTACTACTACTACTACTAGGCTCGGCTGCTCCTGTTAGGGGTGGGTCAGTACATAGATCTACTACTACTACTACTACTACTAAGTTTGGCTGCTCTTGTTAAGGGTGGGTCAGTACATAGATCTACTACTACTACTACTAGGCTCGGCTGCTCCTGTTAGGGGTGGGTCAGTACATAGATCTACTACTACTACTACTAGGCTCGGCTGCTCCTGTTAGGGGTGGGACAGTACATAGATCTACTACTACTACTACTAGGTTCGGCTGCTCCTGTTAGGGGTGGGACAGTACATAGATCTACTACTACTACTACTAGGTTCGGCTGCTCCTGTTAGGGGTGGGACAGTACATAGATCTACTACTACTACTACTAGGCTCGGCTGCTCCTGTTAGGGGTGGGACAGTACATAGATCTACTACTACTACTACTAGGTTCGGCTGCTCCTGTTAGGGGTGGGACAGTACATAGATCTACTACTACTACTACTAGGCTCGGCTGCTCCTGTTAGGGGTGGATCAGTACATAGATACATGATGTAAACAGTTCACATACAGTATTTTGCCACATGGCTAAAGGGACTGACAGTGGTCCAGCACAGTGGAGTTGTCTACATGGTGTCAGAATCAGAAACACTTTGTCGTTTCATTCCAGGCACCTGCATCATTTCCTCCAGCCCACAGCAGTGCAACACAAAGACAAAAACACACACATTCAAAACCTACAACAACACACATCTCCAAACTAACACACATCTAAACTAAACAACAACAAGAAAAAAACACTGTTCAGGAGGACGAACGCCAGTCAGGATGACTGTCGGAACTGCCGGTCTGCATGGGCTAGCAGTTAGCTTAACCTGCCCTGCTTCCGCGTCCTTTCACCCCGCCCTCGGTGTTACCTCCTTGGGCACAGCTCCGGTCAGGGCCGTGGTCCTTGGACCCACAGGATGCAGCAGACCAGGCTCCCTCAGCCAAGCCAACGCTAGCTCTCCCAGCCAGACACCTTCGACACACCTCCCCCCACTCCACACCATGACACTAAAAACACAGTCAAGGGCTAGGCCACCACCAGCCCGCCCTTGGTGTTATGGGAACTGTCGGTCTGCATGGGCTGGCAGTTAGCTTAGACTGCCCTGCTTCCGCATCCTGTCAGATCGCCTGCGGTGTTTCCTCTTTGTGCACAGCTCCGGTCAGGGCCGTGGTCCTTGGACCCACATGAAGCAGCAGACCAGGCTCCCTCAGCCAATCCAACGCTAGCTCTCCCAGCCAGACACCTTCGACACACCTCCCCCCACTCCACACCATGACACTAAAAACACAGTCAAGGGCTAGGCCACCACCAGCCCGCCCTTGGTGTTATGGGAACTGTCGGTCTGCATGGGCTGGCAGTTAGCTTAGACTGCCCTGCTTCCGCATCCTGTCAGATCGCCTGCGGTGTTTCCTCTTTGTGCACAGCTCCGGTCAGGGCCGTGGTCCTTGGACCCACATGAAGCAGCAGACCAGGCTCCCTCAGCCAATCCAACGCTAGCTCTCCCAGCCAGACACCTTCGACACACCTCCCCCCACTCCACACCATGACACTAAAAACACAGTCAAGGGCTAGGCCACCACCAGCCCGCCCTTGGTGTTATGGGAACTGTCGGTCTGCATGGGCTAGCAGTTAGCTTAACCTGCCCTGCTTCCACGTCCTTTCACCCCGCCGTCGGTGTTACCTCCTTGGGCACAGCTCCGGTCAGGGCCGTGGTCCTTGGACCCACAGGATGCAGCAGACCAGGCTCCCGCAGCCAAGCCAACGCTAGCTCTCCCAGCCAGACACCTTCGACACACCTCCCCCTACTCCACACCATGACACTAAAAACACAGTCAAGGGCTAGGCCACCACCAGCCCGCCCTTGGTGTTATGGGAACTGTCGGTCTGCATGGGCTAGCAGTTAGCTTAGACTGCCCTGCTTCCACGTCCTTTCACCCCGCCCTCGGTGTTACCTCCTTGGGCACAGCTCCAGGCAGGCCCGTGGTCCCTGGGCCCACAGGAAGCAGCAGACCAAGCTCTCACAGCCGATCCAGCGCCAGCTCTCGCAGCCATCAAACGAAGACAAACAGACAGAGACGTGGACAAAGACACTGCATGGACGGTGCTGGGTGAGGCCGCCGCCAACCATGTGATTCACCGACACGATATGACTCCTTCATATGATTCACGGGTCCATATGATTCAGCTCCGTAATGCTGATTCCCAGTCAGTCCCGAAGGACAAGTGGCAGAAGACATATGCAGTCCATGCGGTCGACCCACTACCGAAATCTGACTTATGATCTGCATATTGGATCTGGCAAAGGTTTTACGCTTGGATGTCCCCAGCCCATTTATCCAGGCAGGGGACCGGCACTGCAAACAATACGATAGGAAGGTGGACAATAACTCTGTGTGTGTGTGTGTGTGTGTGTGTGTGTGTGGAGAGCAGCTTTTACCACGGTACTGAAGTGTGTTGTTGCTGCTGTCGTTGTATTGTCGGTATTCCGGTTTGGGAGCGGCTTGGTACGGCGGGACGGTGGAGGGCAGTGTAGTTTTGCGGATGCTCCTGCACCGTGTGAAGGGAACACAGCTCAGCTGCTCACAAAGCTGCGTGACTCAGGAAATGACGACACGACCACAGCACCTCTGGGACCTGTACTTGAAACTGCTATTGGCCACCTTGAAAAATGAGCAAGAATTTGAAGATGCACAACATAGAAGACCCCCGCTCCCCCCCCCCCGCTCCCCCCGCTCCCCCCGCTTCCTCACACAGCCTGGTTCACCTGCAGGTCTAGGAAATGTTGACCTAACGCACATTACATGCAGTAGCTTTAAGCTAGCAGCCACGATCCTGCCACGCAGCAGCCTTAAGCTAGCAGCCATGACCCTGCCATGCAGCAGCTTTAAGCTAGCAGCCATAACCCTGCGATGCAGCAGCCTTAAGCTAGCAGCCATGACCCTGCCATGCAGCAGCAGCCTTAAGCTGGCAGCCATGACCCTAAAATACACCAGCTTTAAGCTAGCAGCCATGACCCTGCCATGCAGCAGCTTTAAGCTAGCAGCCATAACCCTGCGATGCAGCAGCCTTAAGCTACCAGCCATTACCCTGCCATGCAGAAGCCTTAAGCTAGCTGTCATTACACTGCCATGTAGCAGCAGCAGCCTTAAGCTAGCAGCCACGATCCTGCCATACACCAGCTTTAAGCTAGCAGCCACGATCCTGCCATGCAGCAGCTTTAAGCTAGCAGCCATGATCCTGCCATACATCACTGTTAAGCAAGCCGTCTCGATCCTGGCATGCAGTAGCTTTAAGCTAGCAGCCATGACCCTGCCATGCAGCAGTTTTAAGCTGGCAGCCATGACCCTGCCATGCAGAAGCCTTAAGCTAGCAGTCATGACACTGCCATGCAGCAGCCTTAAGCTAGCAGCCACGATCCTGCAATACACCAGCTTTAAGCTAGCAGCCACGATCTTGCCAAGCAGCAGCTTTACGCTAGCCATGCTTCTGCCATACAGCAGCTTCAAGCTAGCAGCCACGATCCTGCCATACAACAGCATTAAGCTAGCGACCCCGACCCTGCCATGCAGCAGCTTTAAGCTAGCAACCATGACCCTGCCATGCAGCAACCTTAAGCTAGCAGCCATGACCCTGCCATGCAGCATCCTTAAGTTAGCAGCCATGACCCTACCATACACCAGCCTTAAGCTACCAGCCATGACCCTGCCATACACCAGCTTTAAACTAGCAGCCACGATCATGCCATGCAGCAGCTTTACGCTAGCCGTGCTTCTGCCATACAGCAGCTTCAAGCTAGCAGCCACGATCCTGCCATGCAGCAGCCTTAAGCTAGCAGCCACGACCCTGACATGCAGCAGCTTTAAGCTAGCAACCACGATCGTGCCATGCAGCATTTTTAAGCTATCAGCCACAATCCTGCCATGCAGCAGCTTTAAGCTAGCAGCCACGATCCTGCAACTCACCAGCTTTAAGCTAGCAGCCACGATCCTGCCATGGAGCAGCTTTAAGCTAGCAGCCATGATCCTGCCATACATCACTGTTAAGCAAGCCGCCTCGATCCTGGCATGCAGCACTTTAAACTAGCAGCCATGACCCTGCCATGCAGCACTTTTAAGCTGGCAGCCATGACCCTGCCATGCAGAAGCCTTAAGCTAGCAGTCATGACACTGCCATGCAGCAGCCTTAAGCTAGCAGCAACGATCCTGCAATACACCAGCTTTAAGCCAACAGCCACGATCATGCCAAGCAGCAGCTTTACGCTAGCCATGCTTCTGCCATACAGCAGCTTCAAGCTAGCAGCCACGATCCTGCCATACAGCAGCATTAAGCTAGCGACCCCGACCCTGCCATGCACCAGCTTTAAGCTAGCAACCATGACCCTGCCATGCAGCAACCTTAAGCTAGCAGCCGTTACCCTGCCATACAGCAGCATTAAGCTAGCGACCCCGACCCTGCCATACACCAGCCTTAAGCTAGCAGCCGTGACCCTGCCATACACCAGCTTTAAGCTAGCAGCCACGATCATGCCATGCAGCAGCTTTACGCTAGCCGTGCTTCTGCCATACAGCAGCTTTAAGCTAGCAGCCACGATCCTGCCATACAGCAGCTTTAAGCTAGCAGCCACGATCCTGCCATACAGCAGCTTTAAGCTAGCGACCATGACCCTTCCATGCAGCAACCTTAAGATAGCAGCCATGACCCTGCCATGCATGAGCCTTAAGCTAGCAGCCATGACCCTGCCATACACCAGCATTAACCTAGCAGCCACTATCCTGCCATGCAGCTGCTTTAAGCTAGCAGCCATGATCCTGCAATGCAAAAGCCTTAAGCTAGCGCCCATGACCCTGCCATGCAGCAGCTTTAAGCTAGCAGCCACGATCCTGCCATGCAGCAGCCTTGGGCTAGCAGCCACGACCCTGACATGAAGCAGCCTTAAGCTAGCAGCCACGAACCTGACATGCAGCAGCTTTAAGCAAGCAGCCATGATCCTGCCATACAGCAGCATTAAACTAGCAGGCATGATCCTGCCATTCAGCAGCTTTAAGCTAGCAGTCACGATCCTGTCATACAGCAGTTTTAAGCTAGCAGCCACGATCCTGTCATACAGCAGTTTTAAGCTAGCAGCCACGACTCTGCCAGACAGCAGCTTTAAGCTAGCAGCCATGACCCTGCCGTACAGCAGCTTTAAGCTAGCAGCCATGATCCTGTCATACAGCAGCTTTAAGTTAGCAGCCACGACCCTGACATACAGCAGCTTTAAGCTAGCAGCCATGATCCTGTCATACAGCAGCTTTAAGCTAGCAGCTTTGAGCTAGCAGCCATGATCCTGCCGTACAGCAGCTTTAAGCTAGCAGCCATGACCCATGGCTGCCACAGCCACGACCCTGACATACAGCAGCTTTAAGCTAGCAGCCACGACGCTGCCATACAGCAGCTTTAAGCTAGCAGCCATGATCCTGCCATACACCAGCTTTAAGCTAGCAGTCATGACCCTGCCATAAAACAGCATTAAGCTAGAAGCCATGACCTTGCCATGCAGCAGCCTTAAGCTAGCAGCCACGATCCTGCCATGCAGCAGCCTTAAGCTAGCAGCCACGACCCTGACATGCAGCAGCTTTAAGCTAGCAGCCACGATCCTGCCATGCAGCAGCCTTAAGCTAGCATCCATGATCCTGCCATACACCAGCTTTAAGCTAGCGACCATGACCCTGCCATGTAGCAGCTTTAAGCTAGCAACCATGACCCTGCCATGCAGCAACCTTAAGATAGCAGCCATGACCCTGCCATGCAGCATCCTTAAGTTAGCAGCCATGACCCTACCATACACCAGTCTTAAGCTACCAGCCATGACCCTGCCATACACCAGCTTTAAGCTTGCAGCCTCGATCCTGGCATACACCAGCTTTAAGCTAGCGGCCACGATCCTGCCATGCAGCAGCTTTAAGCTAGCAATCACGATCCTGCCATACACCAGCATTAAGCTATTAGCCACTATCCTGCCATGCAGCTGCTTTAAGCTAGCAGCCATGATCCTGCAATGCAAAAGCCTTAAGCTAGCGCCCATGACCCGGCCATGCATCAGCTTTAAGCTAGCAGCCACGATCCTGCCATGCCGCAGCCTTAAGCTAGCAGCCATGACCCTGCTAGCCACTGGATTTTAGCCCCCCCCCCCCACCCGCTAGATAATTCAGTTTAAAACAACAGAAGTGTGATGATAGTGTCTCGTTGGTGCAGCGCCAAACAGAGGCAGGAAATGGTGTCACTTGTACATCCCTGAGCGATAACACAATGACCTACTGATGACTTAGCAGGGAAGCATTTCAGCCTGACAGCCAAACGTGTACCTACCTGTGCAGCTGATGCCGTATGGCCCTGGCTGGTATGTGCAGAATGGCATTGTGTGTGTGTGTGTGTGTGTGTTTTGTTCTGTATTTTTGTTTTACTGTTGTGTGTTTTGTGTGTGTGTGTTTTTGTTCGTTTGTTTTTGTTGTGTTTTTTGTGGGGTTTTTTGTGTTGTGTGTGTGTGTGTGAGAGAGAGCGAGAGAGGGAGAGAGAGAGAAAGAGGGAGAGAGAGAGAGAGAGAGAGAGTCGTTTGTGTGGATGTGTGTGTATGATTTTATTTGTCTGATTGTGTGTCTTGGCTTGTTTTGAAGAGTGTGTGTGTGTGTGTGTGTGTGTGTGTGTGTGTGTGTGTGTGTGTGTGTGTGTGTGTGTGTGTGTGTGGACATGTATGCGTGGATGTGTCCTTCTGTATTTTGGAACAGAGTGAGCAGCAGTGGTGTTGAATTAAAACTACAAAGCTCAGAAATATCCACAAATACCCACAAATACCCACAAATATCCACAAATACCCACAAATATCCACAAATATCCACAAATACCCACAAATATCCACAAATACCCAGAAATATCCACAAATACCCAAAAAATATCCACAAATACCCACAAATATCCACAAATATCCACAAATACCCAAAAAATATCCACAAATACCCACAAATATCCACAAATACCCACAAATACCCACAAATATCCACAAATACCCACAAATATCCACAAATATCCACAAATACCCACAAATATCCACAAATACCCACAAATATCCACAAATACCCACAAATACCCACAAATACCCACAAATCAAATCAAATCAATGTTATGTGTGTAGCCCAATATCACAAATTACAAATGTGCCTCAGTGGGCTTAACAGCAACACAACATCCTGTCCTTAGACCCTCTCATCGGATAAGGAACAACTCCCTAAAACTAAACCCCTTTAACAGGGAGAAACAAAAGGAGGAAACCTCAGGGAGAGCACCAGAGGAGGATCTCTCTCCCAAGTCGGACAGCGTGCAGTGGATGTTGTGTTCACGCAGTGTACACAACACAACATTGAAAGAGGATAACAGAATTATAATGGACATCACATTTATGAAGAACATGATGCACAGGATGCCAAGCAGTGTCCCCGTGCCAAGGGAGCAGTCCAGGACCCAAGCCACGCGACCAGCATCATCATGTAATAAGAAAAACTTAGGTGAGGAGAGGAAGGGCAGGCAGCATGCAAATGGCGGCCACCATCACCATGGAGACCTGGGAGGAGAACCGACTGCACATGCATGCAAGAGAGACTCACACGACACCATTCAAACAAAGAAGAAGAGAAAGGAGAAGACATCATTCAGAGAGAGAGAAAAGACCTGTTAGAGAGGAGAACAGTTTGCAATAGTCATTAAGCCATAACCAATTAAGTCATCAACTAGTCATAATCTATACTCTATAATCTATACTCTGTAATCTATACTCTATAGTCTATACTCTGTAATCTATACTCTGTAATCTATACTCCGTAATCTATACTCTGTAATCTATACTATATAATCTATACTCCGTAATCTATACTCTGTAATCTATACTCATTAATCTATACTCTATAATCTATACTCTGTAATCTATGCTCTGTAATCTATACTCTGTAATCTATACTCTATAATCTATATTCTGTAATCTATGCTCTGTAATCTATACTCTGTAATCTATACTCTGTAATCTATACTCTATAATCTATACTCTGTAATCTATACTCTATAATCTATACTCTATAATATATACTCTGTAATCTATATTCTATAATCTATACTCTATAATCTATACTCTGTAATCTATATTCTGTAATCTATGCTCTATAATCTATGCTCTAAAATCTATACTCTGTAATCTATACTCTGTAATCTATGCTCTGTAATCTATACTCTGTAATCTATACTCTGTAATCTATACTCTGTAATCTATACTCTATAATCTGGTCGGCAGAACAGTGGTTGGTAAATTCATTGAGACAGAAAACCAACCCGCCATGCAGTACAGGTTGTGAAGCACTCAATTTAAAAGGCAACTAATTGTAAGCTAAGGCAAAAAGATGAGTTTTAAGTTTGGATTTAAAGACTCAACAGACTCTGATGGTCTGAGGGCAGCAGGCAGGTTATTCCACATGAACGGAGCCCGATAGGAAAAGGCCCTGCTGCCACCAGCTGACTTCTTTTCAACTTTGGGTACACACAGGAGCCCTGTACAAATACCCACAAATACCCACAAATACCCAGTCATCACCACTTTTGTAGTTGTTCAGTTTAACAGTTTTTTGGGGTTTTTTGCCCCACCCCTTTTGCTCCCCAGTTGTGTCCGGCCAGAGCAGCACGGTGACACAGTGGGTAGCACCGTCGCCTCACAGCAAAAAGGTTCTGGGTTCGAGCCCCGGGGTAGTCCAACCTCGGAGGTCGTCCACTGTGAGGAGTTTGCATGTTCTCCCCGTGTCTGCTCCGGTTTCCTCCCACAGTCCAAACACATGCAGGTCAGGTGACTCAAACACATGTAGCCCAGGTGACTCAAACACATGTAGCCCAGGTGACTCAAACACATGTAGCCCAGGTGACTCAAACACATGTAGCCCAGGTGACTCAAACACATGTAGCTAAGGTGACTCAAACACATGTAGCTCAGGTGACTCAAACACATGTAGCCCAGGTGACTCAAACACATGTAGCCCAGGTGACTCAAACACATGGAGCCCAGGTGACTCAAACACATGTAGCTCAGGTGACTCAAACACATGTAGCCCAGGTGACTCAAACACATGGAGCCCAGGTGACTCAAACACATGGAGCCCAGGTGACTCAAACACATGTAGCCCAGGTGACTCAAACACATGTAGCTCAGGTGACTCAAACACATGTAGCCCAGGTGACTCAAACACATGTAGCTCAGGTGACTCAAACACATGTAGCCCAGGTGACTCAAACACATGGAGCCCAGGTGACTCAAACACATGTAGCTCAGGTGACTCAAACACATGTAGCCCATGTGACTCAAACACATGGAGCCCAGGTGACTCAAACACATGTAGCTCAGGTGACTCAAACACATGTAGGTCAGGTGACTCAAACACATGGAGCTCAGGTGACTCAAACACATGGAGCCCAGGTGACTCAAACACATGTAGCTCAGGTGACTCAAACACATGGAGCCCAGGTGACTCAAACACATGTAGGTCAGGTGACTCAAACACATGGAGGTCAGGTGACTCAAACACATGTAGCCCAGGTGACTCAAACACATGTAGGTCAGGTGACTCAAACACATGTAGGTCAGGTGACTCAAACACATGTAGCTCAGGTGACTCTAACACATGTAGCTCAGGTGACTCAAACACATGTAGCCCAGGTGACTCAAACACATGTAGCCCAGGTGACTCAAACACATGTAGCTCAGGTGACTCAAACACATGTAGGTCAGGTGACTCAAACACATGTAGCTCAGGTGACTCTAACACATGTAGCCCAGGTGACTCAAACACATGTAGCCCAGGTGACTCAAACACATGTAGCTCAGGTGACTCAAACACATGTAGCTCAGGTGACTCAAACACATGGAGGTCAGGTGACTCAAACACATGTAGCCCAGGTGACTCAAACACATGTAGCTCAGGTGACTCTAACACATGTAGCTCAGGTGACTCAAACACATGTAGCCCAGGTGACTCAAACACATGTAGCCCAGGTGACTCAAACACATGTAGCTCAGGTGACTCAAACACATGTAGGTCAGGTGACTCAAACACATGTAGCTCAGGTGACTCTAACACATGCAGGTCAGGTGACTCAAACACATGTAGCCCAGGTGACTCAAACACATGTAGCCCAGGTGACTCAAACACATGTAGCCCAGGTGACTCAAACACATGTAGCTCAGGTGACTCAAACACATGTAGCCCAGGTGACTCAAACACATGGAGCCCAGGTGACTCTAACACATGTAGCCCAGGTGACTCAAACACATGTATCCCAGGTGACTCTAACACATGTAGCTCAGGTGACTCAAACACATGTAGGTCAGGTGACTCAAACACATGTAGCCCAGGTGACTCTAACACATGTAGCCCAGGTGACTCAAACACATGTAGCCCAGGTGACTCAAACACATGGAGCCCAGGTGACTCAAACACATGTAGCTCAGGTGACTCAAACACATGTAGCCCAGGTGACTCAAACACATGGAGCCCAGGTGACTCAAACACATGGAGCCCAGGTGACTCAAACACATGTAGCCCAGGTGACTCAAACACATGTAGCTCAGGTGACTCAAACACATGTAGCCCAGGTGACTCAAACACATGTAGCTCAGGTGACTCAAACACATGTAGCCCAGGTGACTCAAACACATGGAGCCCAGGTGACTCAAACACATGTAGCTCAGGTGACTCAAACACATGTAGCCCAGGTGACTCAAACACATGGAGCCCAGGTGACTCAAACACATGTAGCTCAGGTGACTCAAACACATGTAGGTCATGTGACTCAAACACATGGAGCTCAGGTGACTCAAACACATGGAGCCCAGGTGACTCAAACACATGTAGCTCAGGTGACTCAAACACATGGAGCCCAGGTGACTCAAACACATGTAGGTCAGGTGACTCAAACACATGGAGGTCAGGTGACTCAAACACATGTAGCCCAGGTGACTCAAACACATGGAGCCCAGGTGACTCAAACACATGGAGCCCAGGTGACTCAAACACATGGAGCCCAGGTGACTCAAACACATGGAGGTTTGATTTTGGTTTAGGAAAGGGAAGAAACGTACACCTCCTACCGACCTGTCCGGGTAACGAGTGTCACTGTTGGACTTGTGTAACAGCGGAGCCTGTCCTATGCTGTGCTGTGACTGCCCAGTCTGCGTTTCGGGGGTGTGGCTTAGCGAAGGGTCAATTACCCCGGTCTCTGCTCCACCCCCTCTGCTGATCCGGGGAGGGCTGCAGACTACCACATGCCTCCGCCCATACACGTGGAGTCGACAGCCGCTTCTTTTCACCTGACAGTGAGGAGTTTCACCAGGGGGACGTAGCGCGTGGGAGGATCACGCTGTTCCCCCCAGTTCCCCCTCCCCCCCGAACAGGTGCCCCGACCGACCAGAGGAGGCGCTAGTGCAGCGACCAGGACACACAAGCTGGCATGGCCAATTGTGTCTGTAGGGACGCCCGACCAAGCCGGAGGTAACACGGGGACTCGAACCGCCGATCCCCGTGTTGGTAGGCAACGGAATAGACTGCTACGCTACCCAGACGCCATTTTTAGCACTTAATAAAGAATGAGATGTGCTGTGATCTGATTGGCTGTATTTAAACACATGTCTGATGACATCATCAGTATCCGAAAACACTCGTCAGAGCAGCTTTAAGCGTTTTAAGTTTGTTCTGTATAATGTCCTTGGCTACCTTGAGAGACACGTTTAAATCCCATTTATTATTATGATTATTATGATGATGATGATGATGATTATTATTATCATTATCACCTACCTCACATAACCCGTAAGCTCTCGAGAGGTCGTTGGGGTCGTGTTATTATTATTATAAGCTGAACTAGCTCTTTTAAAAAGAGAAAATGAAAAACTGAATTCTAATTATTACTTTTTTCAGTTGAAAGAAAGTAATGTAAGTAAGTAATGGTTAAAGTTACAAGTGATGCTAAATAACATTAGTGTGTCACAGACTCTGGCTCCACGTGACGTGCGTTTACACGCAGTTACGTGGAGCTTTGGTTAAAGCTCGATCAGGCCATGGAGCTGGACTACTGTCGTTGTCCCAGTATACAAGAACCGGGGGAGAATCGATTTATTGACGGAAGTATGTCTGACCCCGGTACGGTAGGTGGCGATATGCCCCCTTTCATCTGGTTGCTATTGGACCTTCTTCCGGTTGACCTATTGCGTCGCATGATAAACAGGTTAGCAGGCCTGTAGCAGTAGTCCTGTTTGAGGCGCTTCACCGAACACGGATTTGCTCGGGGTTCTCTTAAATCCCGCTTCGTCCAAATTTTCCGCCACTTTCTTAAATAGTTCACCACCCCCTGTTCTCCTTCCATCCATGTACTGTAGGATGTTCACCTCCTTCAGCTGACACAACATGAAGTTTGTCTGCTCGTCTGTCCAGAAATGTGTGGTTCTCGCTCGAACACTCGCCATGTTGATACCACGCTGTTCCACTTCCGGGTGAAAGACCAGCGCGGGACCTATGGATCATGCGCAGAACGCCTAGGTCAGTTCGGGGCCGATTGAAGCGTATACATGCCAGAGTAAATCCATCCCCAACCGCATTACCTAGGTGTGTTAGTCCCACTTCCAGAAACTAGATTTAGTTCGATTTCAGTCGGACTAACACGGTTACATGTTTTTTAAAGTCCAGTTTCAGTCGGACTAACACGGTTACACGTGTTTTAAAGTCCAGTTTCAGTCGGACTAACACGGTTACACGTGTTTTAAAAGTCCAGTTTCAGTCGGACTAACACTTTTACATGTGTTTTAAAGTCAATTTCAGTCGGACTAACACGGTTAGATGTGTTTTAAAGTCCAGTTTCAGTCGGACTAACACGTTTACATGTGTTTTAAAGTCCAGTTTTAGTCGGACTAACACGGTTACATTTGTTTTAAAGTCCTGTTTCAGTCGGACTAACACGTTTACTTGTGTTTTAAAGTCCAGTTTCAGTCGGACTAACACGGTTACAAGTGTTTTAAAGTCTCGTTTCAGTCGGACTAACACGTTTACATGTGTTTTAAAGTCCAGTTTCAGTCGGACTAACACGGTTACATTTGTTTTAAAGTCCAGTTTCAGTCGGTCTAACACGTTTACATGCGTTTTGAAGTCCAGTTTCAGTCGAACTAAGACGGTTACATGTGTTTTAAAGTCCAGTTTCAGTCGGACTAACACGGTTACACGTGTTTTAAAAGTCCAGTTTCAGTCGGACTAACACGGTTACATGTGTTTTAAAGTCCAGTTTCAGTCGGACTAACACGGTTACATGTGTTTTAAAGTCCAGTTTCAGTCGGACTAACACGGTTACATGTGTTTTAAAGTCCAGTTTCAGTCGGACTAACACGGTTACATGTGTTTTAAAAGTCCAGTTTCAGTCGGACTAACACGGTTACACGTGTTTTAAAAATTGCAGTTTCAGTCGGATTAACACGAGAAATCAGCTTTTCTAACGTCACGTGATCAGCACCTCGCGCTCTGCGTCACCTGTCCGTTATGAAGAATATCAGCGCTTCAGTTCCACACCGACTTCAGCGGTCTTGCCGTGACACGAGATTAAGGTGGAGTGTCTCATTAGCGTTAACAGCGCCTAAAGGAGGCGAGACTTGGGGGGAGGTTGTAAATGGTCTATATCTATTTTAATTTGTTTGGGATTTCTACTCTGAGCTGCAGCCTGCTGTTCCTCAATGTCTTTCAGTGGCCAATAATAAAAATAAATAGTTAATCCGGATCCTCCCTCGGATACCTTCTACCCACATCAGCACTGAACTTCGTCTTAATTCAACTCGCTTATTTTGCCAAAGCAGTTGGAGCTCCTATGAGCGGCTTTTTTTCTCTCGTAATTCAGAAAGCCTCCATCTCTTGACCTCTCCCTCTTTCTTCTGCTCTGTGTGGCTTAAATTACAAAGCGTTCACTCAGAAATGACTCATCTGTGGAGAATGCACCTCTCTCTCTCTCTCTCTCTCTCTCTCTCTCTCTCTCTCTCTCTCTCTCTCTCTCTCTCTCTCTCTCCCCCCCCCCTCTCTGCTTTTCAACTGTCTCGTCGCTTCTCAATCACTCCCTCCCTCTCGTTTAAAACATCTCTATTTTTCTCACAGCTGCCAAGGCCACGTCTGAATCTCCGTCCTCCGTTCTTTGTCTTCCTCCTCCGAACTTTCAAGACGACAGAAGACAGAAGAGACGCGAGCATCACTTTCCCCCCGAAGTGACAGACACAACGCAGCAACAACAAGACGGGCCTGCGACTCGAGGATCGAACCTGGCCCTGAAGACCCCCCCCCCCCATCCTAAGATGCAGGGCCAGCAGGCGGACAGAATGGAGAGATAGTCAGAAATGAGACAAAAGAGGAGAGGGGGAGAGCGAGCTGGAGAGAAACAGAATACAATTAGTCATCATATAATAAAACATATCCCCCTTAGGTAAACCTGCTGAATGCAAACACGAATTAGTCGCCCACGCCGGTGCGGTGAATAAGATGAGAAGAATGCGCGACAGCCCACTCACCGTCTCTCTCGCTCTCTCTCTCTCTCCACGGCCATAATGGCTTTCACCTCCGCCACTCAGGCGCTGGAGAAAGAAGCACACCTTCATTTGAAAGTAAAAACGAGCCATTGTTTCACAGAAGTCCACGCCGGAGAAATGACAGCTTCCCGGGACTGTTTGAAGCACGTCGTTCTATTACAGGACGTGAAACCCCACCGAAAAGCAGCATTTTTGAAATGGATGAAAGGTATTATCTTTAATGGCACTAGAGGGAGGTACTTAAGGCTAGGCGCACCGTCGAACGAGGCCCCCATTCGCCTCCAAAAACCCGCCATAAAGAAATGATGTGGTGACAGCAAAGGCCGGGAGTAAATGTGAGTTGAAGGAAGAGCCGGAGTGAAAGTGGTCTAGTGAAGCGAAAGAACAGAGAAAGAGTCTCTACGCCAGCCTATGTCCGCCCCCTGCGGGATCCCATCGGTGTTGTGCTGCACCACAAGGCGACATCGCTAACCGCTCGACTAAAGGGTGCTAACCCCCTGGTATCTGGTCAGTGGGTCTTTTTAGTAGTTTACACTAACAAAGAGACACTGGCTGGCCAGCCATATGAATTCCCAACACATTTGAAATACTGGGCAACAACAACCACCGCAAGATTAGAAGATAACAGAGGACTGGTTCCATCAGTGACCCGGCCACTAACTTCACTGGTTTATTTCCTTCAACCTTTGGTGCTCAAATTGTCCTCGTTTGTCCAAGATGGCAGCCATACGGTGGTTGGTGTGTGGTGGTGGAGTCCATCCATCCGATCCTGCTCTCAGGGACGCTGGAGCCTACCCCGGCAGTCATTGGGCGGCAGGCGGGGAGACACCCTGGACAGGCCACAAGGCCATTTCTCTCTCTCTCTCTCTCATCTCTCTCTCTCTCTCTCTCTCTCTCTCTCTCTCTCTCTCTCTCTCTCTCTCTCTCTCTCTCTCTCTCTCTCTCTCTCTCTCTCTCTCTCTCTCTCTCTCTCTCTCTCTCTCTCTCTCTCTCTCTCTCTCTCTCAGGGACAATTTAGTTCGGCCTATTCACCTGACCTACATGTCTTTGCACTGTGGGAGGAAACCGCCATGCAGACTCAGCGAGAACATGCAAACTCCACACAGAGGAAGACCCGGGACGACCCTCAAGGTTGGACAACCCTGGGGCTCGAACCCAGAACCTTCTTGCTGTGAGGCAACCGCACTAACCACTGCGCCACCGTGCCGCCATAAGTCATAAGTCATGTGGAGTCACTGTACAGTAATATAAGACACAAAGACTTCCAAGAGACAGATGTGGAGCACCTCCTCGTTTCCTTCTGTACTGCAGTGCATGGAGTCTCAGGAACAAGACGTCCATCTGCAGCTCTTCACGTTTGGCAGTTTGTACTGCGGCTAAATGAGCCAGGTTGGTTCTCGGGGGACGGAGAGAGAAACTCCTTTTCTGGGATGAGAAAGATGGACGGGTGTGCTGATCTGTTTCTGCAGGAATTCAAACATTTTCATCAGTACCTTCATTTTACCGCTCGCCGTCTAAACCTGTCTGGAATCTCTCCACACTGAAATGAACAGAGCGGACCTTAAAATCCTGAAAGGCCAACACGGGAATCTCCTTTATGATGGTTCCCATACAACCACTTTGATAAAAAGTACAACCACGTTGGACAGTTTCTGTGGCTGCAACACGTTTGTGACCAGAAATCTCAAGAAATGCATTGCTGTTTCTTCTCACCGTGACTCCACAAGTAAAATCCTGAGAGACTCGCGTGGTGAAGCAAAACCCCTTGGAAGGAAACTCCATCTGCAAAGCAAACGAAGACCTTCTCAAAGGTTCACTGCCAGACAGTGAAACGCACGTGCTTTTAGATTTGAGGCTTTTCTACAAAGCGACCTTAATCTCGACGCCCCGTCTCTTAACCGAGAGGTGCATGACGTCATGTCTCTCCAGCGGAGGAGACAACATGGCCGAGAAGGCCGTCAGGAGCATTTTCCTGCAGAGCCTCTTCACATTGTGAGAAGCTGGTCCAAATTAACTCCTTTGTGAAGGTTTTCTACAACAAGCATCACTTCAGCCAACTGTGTTCCAGCCGTGACCCATCACCTCCAGTGTCCTCATGGCAGAATGGAGACAGACATTTGAAGGACAAGCGGCATCAAAGTTCTCCTCATGAAGCTCGCAGCAACCTGAGCTCTCGAAGCGGGGGACGCATTTTTTCCCCTTTCCGACATCGTGGGTCATCGTTTGGTCTGTGTGCTCCATGTGGTTCAGCTTTGTCCGCTGATATTTAAAGTATTTCTTGGTTATTTCAGTAGTCTCAGAGGTGCAACACGTTTCTCTGTGGTGAAGACACTCATGCTGTGCTGAATCATTCACGCCGTTGGAGCCTCTGTGGACTGAAACAGTCTAATTAACCAACCACTGTCACTCCCTCGTTTGTATTTAATGGTCTGTGCTCATCTGAACCCTGTATGCGGATTAATTAACCCAGCGGTTAATTAATCAGTTTGTTTAATTGGGAGTTAATAAACACACTGTCTCTTTAAGAGTCACGACGGTAAGCACAGCTTTACGGCTGTGGCGTAGGAATAGAGAGGTATTAGTAGAGGCGTCCGGGTAGCATAGCGGTCTATTCCGTTACCTAGCAACACGGGGTCGTCGGATCGAATCCCCGTGTTACCTCCGGCTTGGTCGAGCGACCCTACACACACGATTGGCCCCTTGCTACGGCCCGCCCCCCTTAGTTACTGTTGCTAAGTCCGCCAAGCCTTCACGTTATTTTACGGTTCATGAAAGTAATGACCTACCTCGCAGCAGACAAAGCTGCGCCTGTTGATCTCTGAGCGGTTCAACTGGAGTTGAGGACGTCCACATAGCTTGAGCCGCAGCCTGCACTTCTCAGGGTTTGATTCTGGTTTTGGAAAGGGAGGAAAAACCGTACACCTCCTACCGACCTGTCCGGGTAACGAGTGTCGCTGTTACAAGTGCTCGAAAGTTAAGAGATTCTTGAAGTTTTGCCTCGGAATCAGTGGAGCGCCGCCATGAAAGTGTCGGACATCTGTCGGAGCCTGTCCTTCGCTGCGCTGTGACTGGCCAGTCTGCGCTTCGGGGGCGTGGCTTAGTGAAGGGCGAATTGGCCGTGTCTGCGGGTGGGGAAGCCGGATGTGGGTATGTGTCCTGGTCGCTGCACTAGCGCCTCCTCTGGTTGGTCGCGGCGCCTGTTCGGAGGGGACTGGGGGGAATAGCGTGATGGTAGTCCGCAGCTCTCCCCGGTTATTTTCTCGTGTATGAGCAAATGTTCATTTTACAGAGTCAGAAGGCTAATCACTAGCTAATTGCTAACCATTAGCAAATTACTAATCACTAATTTATGGCTAATAGCTGATCAGCTAGCACTTAAAGCAAGTAGCCTACTTTGGAAGGTAGTAGCTACCTCATAAAACATAAACAAGGCTACCCAATTGTAATTGAGTTACACGTATTGTAGTGTATGGAGATACACACGAAAGCAAATGTTTTTATCTGCAGTAATATGTATTTTATGTTTGACCTCTGACCCTCGATGTCTATTGGTTGTGTATGTTGTATAAAGGTACGCGCGCCACTCTGGTGCGCGCCCTTGGCAGAAGACAGAGCCAAAGGGTCACTCGTGTGTTTCCGGGCCTGCTTAACGCAGTCATCTAGCAAATAAACGAGGAAGACCAAGATACACCTTCATCGTTGTGTAACTCAGTTATCCTGTAGATACACGGCAGTAATTGTTTAGAGTTTTTTGTGTTTTATACTCTAAACACTGTAGATACACTACCCGTCGTATCATGAGTTCTACGTTATTTCACTTGATTAAATGGTAGAGAGGAGGAGAGGAGAGAAGACATAGCCATGTTCTGCCAGCCGTTAGCCTTCTTTGTTGTCAAGTCACTGCTCTCTGTGATGTTGTCCTGCTAGCTGATGGATGGGACTGGAGCCGAGTAGAGACAGTCATTCTCCTTGGACACTGAGAACGAGTTGGCAACCAGTACGTACCTCTGCTCTTGGATCACTTGAGCATCAGAGAACATGATATTTTTTTTTTATAGATGTGATGAGTGATGAGTATGAAGCAGGAAATCGAAAGTGTATTGATGCATTTTACCAGGAGATGGAAGAGAAATAAGAATTCAGGAGTGAGTTGGATGAAGTGGTTGAGAGGGTACACAAGGAGGAGAGAGTGCTGATTGAAGCGGACTTCAATGGGCATGTTGGTGAAGGGAACAGAGGTGATGAGGAGGTGATGGGCAGGTATGGTGTCAAGGAGAGAAATATGGGAGGTCAGATGATGGTGGATTTTGCAAAGAGGTTGGAAATGGCTGTGGTGAATACATATTTCAAGACGAGGGGGGAACACAGGGTGAGGTACAAGAGTGGAGGAAAGTGCACACAGGTGGACTATATCTTATGTAGAAGGCGCGATCTGAAAGGGATTGGAGACTGCAAGGTGGTGACAGGGGAGAACGTAGCTAGGCAGCATCGGATGGTGGTCTAAAGGATGACTTTGGAGACCAAGAAGAGGAAGAAGAGTGAAGGCAGAGCCAAAGATCAAATGGTGGAAGTTGAAGAAGGAAGACTGTTGTGTGGAGTTCAGGCAGGAGTTAAGACAGGCACTGGGTGGTAGTGAAGAGTTGCCAGATGGCTGGACAACCACTGCAGAAATAGTGAGGGAGACAGCTAGGAAGGTACTTGGTGTGTCATCAGAATAGAGGAAGGAAGACAAGGAGACTTGGTGGTGGAATGAGGAAGTAAAACAAATTATACAGAGGAAAAGGTTGGCGAAGAAGAAGTGGGATAGTCAGAGAGATGAAGAAAGAAGACAGGAGTACAAGGAGATGCAGCGTAAAGCAAAGAGCGAGGTGGCGAAGGAAGAAGCATATGGTGAGCTGTATGAGAGGTTAGATACTAAGGAAGGAGAAAAGGACTTGTACCGATTGGCTAGACAGAGGGACCGAGCTGGGAAGGATGTGCAGCAAGTTAGGGTGATGAAGGATAGAGATGGAAATGTGCTGACAAGCGAGGAGAGAGTGCTGAGAAGGTGGAAGGAGTACTTTGAGGGGCTGATGAATGAAGAAAATGAGAGAGAGAAGGTTGGATGATGTAGGGATAGTGAATCAGGAAGTTCAGTGGATTAGCAAGAGGGAAGTGAGGGCAGCTATGAAGAGGATGAAGAGTGGAAAGGCAGTTGGTCCTGGTGACATACCTGTGGAGGCACGGAGGTGTTTAGGAGAGATGGCAGTGGGGTTTTTAACTAGATTGTTTAACACAATCTTGGAAAGTGAGAGGATGCCTGAGGAGTGGAGAAGAAGCATACTGGTACCGATTTTCCAGAACAAGGGTGATGTGCAGAACTGTAGCAACTACAGAGGTATAAAGTTGATCAGCCACAGTATGAAGATATGGGAAAGAGTAATAGAAGCTAGGTTAAGAGGAGAGGTGACGATCAGCGAGCAGCAGCAGTATGGTTTCATGCCATGAAAGAGCACCACAGATGTGATGTTTGCTTTGAGAATGTTGATGGAGAAGTATAGAGGAGGCCAGAAGGAGGTACATTGTGTCTTTGTGGATTTAGAGAAAGCATATGACAGGGTGCCGAGAGAGGAGGTGTGGTATTGTATGAGGAAGTCGGGAGTTGCAGAGAAGTATGTAGGAGTGGTGCAGGATATGTATGAGGGCAGTGTGACAGTGGTGAGGTGTGTGGTTGGAATGACAGATGGGTTCAAGGTGGAGGTGGGATTACATCAAGGATCGGCTCTGAGCCCTTTCTTGTTTGCAATGGTGATGGACAGGTTGACGGACATGATCAGGCAGGAGTCTTTGTGGACTATGATGCTTGCGGATGACATTGTGATCTGTAGTGAGAGTAGGTTGCAGGTGGGGGAGAGCCTGGAGAGGTGGAGGTATGCACGGGAGAGAAGAGGAATGGAAGTCAGTAGGAGCAAGACAGAATACCTATGCGTGAATGAGAGAGAGGACAGTGGAATGGTGAGGATGCAAGGAGTAGAGGTGTGGAAGGTGGATGAGTTTAAATACTTGGGGTCAACTGTCCAAAGTAACGGGGAGTGCAGATGAGAGGTGCAGAAGAGAGTGCAGGCAGGGTGGAGTGGGTGGAGAAGAGTGTCAGGAGTGATGTGTGACAGAAGGGTACCAGCAAGAGTTAAAGGGAAGGTTTACAAGATGGTGGTGAGACCAGCTATGTTATATGGTTTGGAGACAGTGGCACTGATGAAAAGACAGGAGGTGGAGCTGGAGGTGGCAGAGATGAAGATGATAAGATTTTCATTGGGAGTAACGAAGAAGGACAGGATTAGGAAGGAGTATATTAGAGGGACAGCTCAGGTTGGACGGTTTGGAGACAAAGCAAGAGGGACAAGATGGAGATGGTTTGGACATGTGTGGAGGAGAGATGCTGGGTATACTGGGAGAAGGATGCTGAATATGGAGCTGCCAGGGAAGAGGAGAAGAGGAAGGCCAAAGAGGAGGTTTATGGATGTGGTGAGAGAGGACATGCAGGTGGCTGGTGTGACAGAGGAAGATGCAGAGGACAGGAAGAGATGGACACAGATAATCCGCTGGGGCGCCCCCTGACGGGAGCAGCCTAAACTAGTAGTAGTAGCTGTAATAATAATAATAATAATAATACATCAATCTTATACAGCGCTTTTCTAACACTCAAAGTGGCTTTACAATAAACGGGGTGAAACAAGACAACAGATAAACATAACACAGACATACAGGGGTGGATGGGAAGGGGGGCAGACATACAGGGGTGGATGGGAAGGGGGGGCAGACATACAGGGGTGGATGGGAAGCGGGGCTACGAGAGGGAGAAGCGGCAGCCACACACGACGCCAGCAGTACTCTCCCACTTGGACAGATACAAAAGGGCAAGAAAAACAAACATCATAAATCACAGATGAAGTCTGAAGAGGTGAGTCCCGACCAATGGCCTGCATGTGGGAGTTGAGGGAGGGGGCAGGTCGAGCGCTCAGTCCCCAGCCTGCCCCAGACCAGGGGTGGCTGAGCGGATTGGGGGGGGGGTCACGAGAAGGCAGTGGAGAAGTGGTGTGTCTTGAGACGGGATTGGAAGAGTGGGAGGGATTCCGAGTCTCTAATGATTTGGGGAAGTGAGTTACAGAGCCTGGGAGCTGCTCTGGAGAAGGCTCGGTCACCAAAGCTGCCGAGGTTGGACCTGGGGGTAGAGAGAAGGCAGTGCAGAAGAGTTGTAGTAGTAGTAGTTGTAGTTGTAGTAATAGTTTATAGTAGTAGAGAGGGGTAGTAGTTGTAGTAGTAGAGAGGAGAGTGCAGGAGAGTTGTAGTAGTAGTAGTTGTAGTTGTAGTAGTAGAGAGGGGAGTGCAGGAGAGTTGTAGTAGTAGTAGTTGTAGTTGTAGTAGTAGAGAGGGGAGTGCATGACAGTTGTAGTAGTAGTAGTTGTAGTTGTAGTAGTAGAGAGGGGAGTGCAGGAGAGTTGTAGTAGTAGTAGTTGTAGTTGTAGTAGTAGAGAGGGGAGTGCAGGAGAGTTGTAGTAGTAGAGAGGGGAGTGTAGGAGAGTTGTAGTAGTAGTTTATAATACTAGAGAGGGGTAGTAGTAGAGGGGTAGTAGTTGTAGTAGTAGAGAGGGGAGTGCATGAGAGTTGTAGTAGTAGTAGTTGTAGTAGTAGAGAGGGGAGTGCAGGAGAGTTGTAGTAGTAGTAGTTGTAGTAGTAGAGAGGGGAGTTGTAGTAGTAGTAGTAGCAGTAGTAGTTCTAATACATGACTAATTTCACTTTTGATTAAAGACTGAAAGAAGACATTGCAGAAGATATTTAAGCTGCCATTGCTTGTTATCCATGTATGTTGTATCGATAAGTCAAAACTTAAAGGGCAAAGATTTGATGGGAAAGCTGGACATTGATGCTGCTCCTATATTAAATGCAGAAAACACATGTTCTTGTAACTGAACCACTGCACAAAGACAAAATAAAGTGACCTTCTTCTTATTATTATTTGAAAGGAGGTACATTCCAGTCCGTTACTTGATGCTTTGGACTTAGCATGCTACTTAGCGATACTTTGACTTTGCTACTACCAGACTCAGAATAAATTCCCACTTAAAGTACAATTTCAGTCTGGTGTCGTCTTGATTTATTTCTACTTAAAGAGAGACAAAGAGACATTTGGTTACACATACACACAACCATTCGCTCAATCCAATCTTGATGTGTCCTTGTTGTCGTTTCCCTGGCAACAACAGAGGTTTCAGGAGGGCCTCTCTCTCTCTCTCTCTCTCTCTCTCTCTCTCTCTCTCTCTCTCTCTCTCTCTCTCTCTCTCTCTCTCTCTATATATATATATATATATATATATATATATATCTCCGTGCATGCTGGTAGTCGGTGTGTGATTTATTGTGTTCTGAGACAGCAACCTCCTGTTAGTAATCCTAGAAAGCTGAATCGGTTGATCTGGACACGACGTTTAGTGGGAGAAACATTTCATCTCTCATCTGCGTGACGTCATCAGTCTCAACCAACTGCAGGTGTCCCCACCCTTATAAATAGCGCCGCTGCATGATGACCGAAACCAACGATCGGTTTCCTATGTAAATTACCGTAACCAGTAACTACAATTACAATGGCCATGTGTACTATTCAGAGGACTGGGGAATAGTTACAACCACAGCATTATAAGATGGCGACAGGTGAACCCCTAGCCCCCCCCCCCCACCACCACCACCACCAATCTCCTCCAGTGGATGATGAGAGTCAACTGGTCAGTGTGTGTTAGTTTTCAGTAAGCATCAACAGTCAAATGTCCCTATCACCAATTGCAATTTCACAGTCTAAGAAGGCTAACCTGTCATTTTTCCAATCTTCCCTGATGAACTTGATATGGTTGTCCACAGAGTTAATGTGGTTGGTGAAATCAGAATTATCGCTCATCTCATCTCCTCTCATCGCCAGGTGCTTTTCCGGGGCCGGGTTGCGGTGGCAGCAAGCTAAGTAGGGCCCTCCACGTCCCTCTCCACATCAACGCCCTCCAGCTCCTCCTGGGGGGTCCCAAGGCGTTGCCAGGCCAGATTGGACATGTAGACCCTACAGCAAGTTCTGAGTCTACCCCAGGGTCTCCTCCCAGTTGGATGTACCCAAAAAACCTCCAAAAGAAGGCGCCCAGGAGGCATCCTAATCAGATGCCCGAACAACCTCAACTGGCTCTTTTCGATGTGAAGGAGCAGTGGCTCTACTCCCTATGACCCTATCGTTAAGGCTCTAAGGCTCCTACTCTAAGGCTGAGCCCAGACACCCTATGGAGGAAACTTATTTCAGCTGATTGTATCCGCGATCTCACGCTTTCAGTCACTACCCAAAGCTCGTGACCATAGGTGAGGCTTGGAACCAAGACTGACTGGTAAATTGAGAGTTTGGTCTTCCGGCTCAGCTCCCTCTTCACCACAACGGTCCAGTACAACATCCGCATTACTGCTGATGCTGCACCAATTCGCTTGTCAATCTCCTGCTGCATCCTACCCTCACTCGTGAACAAGACCCCGAGATACTTGAACTCCTTCACTTGAGGCAACAACTCACCCCTAACCTGGAGGGAGCAATCCACCATTTTCCAGTAGAGAACCACGGCCTCAGACTTGGAGGGGCTGACTCTCATCCTGGCTATTTCAAACTCAGCTGCAGACCACCCTAGTGCGTGCTGCAGGTCGCGTTCTGATGAAGCCAACATCACGTGCCTCAGAGAAACGGCTGACTGTGACTCTTGTTGCAAAGAAACATTTATAGCTGCAAGCATGTAGGCCTACTTGCTTTATGTCAGCACATCTGATATATAGGGCATCCCTGGGTTCTGTTATTCACTCGCATGACTTCTCTTACCATTATTATGCCAATGACACCCAGCTGATCTTGTCCTTTCATCCCTCTGACACACAAGTAGAGACACGCATTGCTGTGTGCTTGACTGACATCTCGGAGTGGATGGCGACACACCACCTGAAGCTCAATCTGGACAAGACAGAGCTGATGTTCCTCCCGGGGAAAGGTTGCCCACACCGAGACCTGGTCATCACCATTGACAACACCGTGGTGACGCCAAATCGGACTGTGAGGAATCTGGGTGTGATCCTGGACGACCAACTGTCGTTTGCTGCAAACGTTGCATCGGTTGCTCGCTCCTGCAGATTTCTCCTGTATAACATCAGACGGCACAGGTGCTTATCCAGGCTCTGGTCATCTCCCGGCTGGACTACGGCAACTCCTTCCTTGCTGGCGCCCCGGCGTCGGCCATCAGACCTCTGGAGCTTGTTCAGAAAGCTGCAGCTCGTCTGGTGTTCAACCGCCCTAAGTTCTCCCACACAACTCCCCTTCTCATGTCCCTACACTGGCTCCCAGGAGCTGCTCCCATCCAGTTTAAGACTCTGGTGCTGGCCTACAGGGCAGTGAAAGGAACAGCTCCTTCCTATCTCCAGGCCATGGTCAAAGCCCTACACCCCGCCCCACCACTTCGCTCTGCTGCCTCGGGACGCCTGGTTGCCCCGTCGCTCAGAGGCCCCTGCTGCCGATCGACCCGGTCACGGCTCTGTTCTGTCCTGGCCCCACAGTGGTGGAATGAACTCCCCACTGATGTCAGGACAGCGGAGTCGCTGCCCATCATTCACCGCAGGTTGGAAACTCACCTCTTCAAGAACTACCACCCTGTTACTTGTTATTAGCACTTATTGTATTCACTCATTTATAATATAAAAAAATCTCTTTCTTGCGCTTTTACTGTAGCACTGGTTTTGCTCTTCGATGCTTGTTTAGATGCACTTATGACCTCTGATGACCAGTAGTTCTCCTGATTTCCTACGTTAAATGATGCACTTGTAAGTCACTTTGGATAAAAGCGTCGGCTAAATGACTGTAATGTCCTGTCATGTCATGTCATGTAATAGGGATGAAAGCACATCACCCGCATTGTATGTTGCGATGGGGGTGCCATCTTGTTAGGAATGCGCCCTGTTAGGCATGTAAAAAAATGTAAAAAAGAGCCTTAACAAAACAATCTATGAGCAATCTGTTCATTGAAAACACTCAAGATCAATGCATTTTGACTCATGTAATGTGGCCTGGCTTTATTGTCTTGTAGTTCCATATCGTCTGCATAAGGTGAACCATGAATTCAACAGCAGCACCATATAATGACCACATCAAGCCTCCACACGGGTATCAAAACCAAACATCACAATACAGCCAACTACCGCAGGACACAGGATACTCTGCAGGGTTTCTCGGCACAAATAAGACACAAATAGATCAAATAGCAAAACAGCCTGTAAACACACAAATGTATGAGCATTAAATCACAAACAGAGCATGCCAGCCTGCCTGCGAGGGACCGAGTCCTCATCAACAACAGTTACAGTTACCCATCACATACAGATGAGCACAATAATTTTTCGGTACAATTAAGACATCAAATGTGAGGGTCATGTATCAACAAACCAGCCTATAACACACACATGCATGAGCATTGTAAATAACGACAGAGATAGCCCAGGCTGCCTACAAGGGATCTAGTCCTCATCAACACCCATTACCTTAAAACAGAAGCGACCACAAAGGCCTGAGATCAGCTGCCTTCACTGTTCATCCAGAAGCCCAAGATGTGGACTGGCGATGGACCAGATTTAATCCATCCATTATCCAATCCTGCTCTCAGGGTCGCGGGCATGCTGGAGCCTATCCCAGCAGTCATTGGGCAGCAGGCGGGGAGACACCCTGGACAGGCCGCCGGGCCATCACAGGGCCAACACACACACAAATTTATGCTGAGGGACAATTTAGTATGGCCGATTCACCTGACTTACATGTCTTTGGACTGTGTGGGGGGGGGGGTCTGATTTAATTCAACTGATTTAATTCAAGACGTGATAAACGGCGTTGGGTCGAATCTCTCCAAAGGGGGTCCATTAAGATCCACAAAAAGGAGCAATGTGTTGCTATCAGTATTCTTAACTGCAGAAAACCCCCTCTGACACTCAGGTGAGGTGGGGAGGTATGTCTTGCTCGCTGTGCAGAACTCTTCCGGCGTTTTGCCTGGTGCTTTATCTTGTAACGCCCAGTCGTGGAACTCCTCAACCGCCTCTCTGGCTGGTTCGCCAAATGTTTTAGCAAGTGAACGTACCTCGTTTTCTCCATACAGAATCAATGCATTGGGGTCCTGTGGCCAAAAGTGTTTCAGCATGTGGACGAGGCCTGATTCTGGCATTCGCTTTGTGAGACTGTCAATCAAAGACTGATAAAACTTGTACCAAATAGGATTGTTATTCCTAGTTTGTGGTTCAATTTGTGGTTATTCCTAGTTTGTGGTTCAATTTGTGGTTATTCCTAGTCTGTGGAGCAGTTAGAGTGTGACACAGACCGCGAGTGACGCTGGCTGGAGATGAAAGTAGCTGAACTGTGTGACTTAAGGAGTTCAGTTAATAAAGTGATAGGTAAGCAAGTAACGCTTTAGCCGCCCATTCTGCAGGGTTAAGTACAGAACGGAACAGAAGGAAGCATGGCGGCAGCGGGTCAACCGTTTTAGTTGCCGTTTGATGTGGACGAGTGTAGCAGTCAGCCAGCTAGCTAATTAGCTTCGAGGAGTCGACTGGCCAACCACCCTGACGTCGCGATGGAAGGACTGAAACCTCCAGCAGTGCTTGCTTTGGACTCCAACAACCTAGCAAAGGCACAGAGGAGTTGGGGGGAGGAGTTTACATTGTACATGGACCCTGCCATGCCCGATGCAGAGGAAAGTACCAGAGTCAAGCTGTTCTACTCTCTCATAGGAGAGGCGGGAGAGAGCTGCTGAACCCTCTGGCGGGGGACAGGACCTCAGCGAGGAGCCCCGTGGGGGCGCTGTTTGACGGGCACTGTAGTCCAAAGGTAAACGAGACTGTTGAGAGATACAGGTTTTTTTATGGGAAACCAAGGATTAACAGAAAACGTTGACAAATACGCCACAGACGTGAGAATGCTAGCCAGTAGGCGTAATTTTGGAGACATTAAAGACTAGCTAATAAGAGACCGGATTGTGAGTGGCACAAATAGCTCCTGCAATGAGGGAGAGAGAGATTACTCAGGGAAGGGAATCTGACAGTTGAAAAATGTCTGCAAATATGTAGAGCTACAGAGCTGTCAAGAGAGAACAGCAAAACACTACAAGGGCAGATAGTAGAGGACGTGCATGCCCGGAAACAGACGGCCATGGAAAGCAGAGAAAACCAGATCTGCTGTAAGTTTTGTGGTAAAACACAGGAGAGAAGCAAAAACAAATGCCCAGCTTTTGGAAAAAAGTGTGGGAAAGAAAATCACTTTGCTTTACAAAGCAAATCAAGAGCAGAGAACAGCAGGAAATATAAGCCAGTGCATGTTGTCTCGGAGCAGGACAGTGACACATACGAGGACATTATCACCATAACAGAGGAGACTTTAAACCAATGGAGTCACAGCAAAGGCCAACAGCTCTATGCAGGAATGTTGGTAGGGAAGAAACTAGTTAACTTCCAGACAGACTGTGGGGCTACCTGCAGTGTGATTCCAGTACATCTCCTAAACACAGACACACAACTGGAGCACACAGAGAAACTGCTTGTGATGTATAATAAAACCAGGCTTAGTCCACTGGGTAAATGTAAGATCAAGGTCAGAAACCCCAGAAACAATAAATTGTACAGACTGGAGTTTCAAGTGGTGGACCAGAAAGGCAGAATCCCTTTACTGGGCAGGAAGGCCAGCGAAGCCATGAAGTTAATAAAGGTACAGCACGAAAATACCCTGGCCATTGACAGCATAGTGGAAAAAAGAACCGAGTCATGTAACATGTGAGGAGAGATGTGGCAGACACATGACGATGGAGAAAATCAAAACAGAGTTTGAAGATGTGTTCACTGGGGATGGCTGTTTGGAGGGGGAATATCGCATTGAACTAGACAACAGTGTGCCACCAGTGAAACTGCCAAAACGCAGAGTGCCAGTTGCTATGATGGCACCTCTTAAAGAGGAACTCAAGGAACTGGAGAAAAGAGGGATCCTCACAAGTAGTATGGTATAAGTATAGTATAAGTAGTATGGTCTCAGTGACAAAACCGAATGGGAAGCCATGAATCTGTATAGACCCAAAGCCACTGAATAGAGCACTTAAAGGGAGCCATTTTCCCCTACCTACGATAGATGACATCCTCCCAGAGATGTCAAAGGCGAAAGTATTCACAGTTTGTGATGTAAAGCACGGCTTCTGGCACGTCAAACTAGAGGAAGAGTCAAACTACCTAACCGCATTCTCCACCCCATTTGGCCGGTGCCATTGGCTGAGAATGCCGATGGGTATAAGTCCAGCACCAGAAGTCTTCCAAAGGGAGCTCATGCAGGCGCTTGAGGGCTTACCTGAAGTATACATCATAGTGGATGATGTGTTGATCACAGCTGAAGGGGCGACACAGGAGGAGGCAAACCAGGACCACAACGAGAAACTCAGACGCTTTCTGACCAGGTGCAGAGAGCGAAACATCAAACTGAACACAGACAAATTCAAGCTGATGCCTGCAACACGTTCCAAAGAAGCTGGGACGGGGCATGTTCACCACTGTGTTACACCACCTTTCCTTTTAACAACACTCAATAAACATTTGGGAACTGAGGACACTACTTGTTGAAGCTTTGTAGGTGGAATTCTTTCCCATTCTTGCTGATGTACGACTTCAGTTGCTCAATAGTCCGGGGTCTCCGTTGTTGTATTTTGTGCTTCATAATGCACCACACATGTTCAATGGGGGACAGGTCTGGCCTGCCTGCAGTCCAGACCTGTCCCCGCACTCTTTTACTACAAAGCCCCGCTGTTGTAACACGTGCAGAATGTGGCTTGGCATTGTCTTGCTGAAATAAGCAGGGACGTCCCTGAAAAAGACGTCGCTTGGATGGCAGCATATGTTGCTCCAAACCTGTATGTACCTTTCAGCATTAATGGTGCCTTCACAGATGTGCAAGTTACCCATGATGCCATGGGCACTAACACCCCCCATACCATCACAGATGCTGGCTTTTGGACTCTGGGCTGAGAACAATCTGGACGGTCCTTTTCCTCTTTAGCCCTGAGGACACGACGTCCATGATTTCCAGAAACAATGTGAAATGTGGACTCGTCAGACCACAGCACACTTGTCCACTTTGCGTCAGTCCATCTCAGATGAGCTCGGGCTGAGAAGCCGGCGGTGTTTCTGGGTGGTGTTGATATCTGGCTTTGGCTTTGCATGGTAGAGTTTTAACCTGCACTTGTAGATGTAGTGACCAACTGTGTTAACTGACGATGGTTTTCCCAAGTGTTCCTGAGCCCACGTGGTCATATCCTTTACACAATGATGTGGGTTTTTAATGCAGTGTCGCCTGAGGGGTCGAAGGTCACGGGCATTCAGTGTTGGTTTTGGGCCTTGCCGCTTATGTGCAGAGATTACTCCAGATTCTCTGAATCTTGTGATGATATTATGGACTGGAGATGATGAAACCCCTAAATTCCTTGCAGTTGTTCGTTGAGAAACGTTGTTCTTAAACTGTTGGACTATTTGCTCACGCAGTTGTTCACAAAGTGGTGACCCTCGCCCCATCCTTGCTTGTGAACGACTGAGCCTTTCGGGGATGCTCCTTTTATACCCAATCATGACACTCACCTGTTTCCAGTTAACCTGTTCACCTGTGGAATGTTCCAAACAGGTGTTTTTTGAGCATTCCTCAACTTTCCCAGTCTGTTGTTGCCCCTGTCCCAGCTTCTTTGGAACGTGTTGCAGGCATCACATTCAAAATGAGTGAATATTTGCAAAAAACAATAAAATTTATCAGTTTGAACATTAAATATCTTGTCTTTGTAGTGTATTCAATTGAATATAGGTGGAAAAGGATTTGCAAATCATTGTATTCTGTTTTTATTCACGTTTTACGCAACGTCCCCACTTCATTGGAATTGGGGTTTGTAGTACAGTCTTGCTTTCTCCAGATCAGGAACATTGCAAAAAAATAAACATTTTCTATCCCAAACGGACCTGGAAAATGTCACCCATGCATTCATTTCATCACATGTGGATTACTGTAATTCCCGGTATTCAGGGCTCAGTCAGGAGTCCATCTGCTGCCTCCAGCTCGTCCAAAACTGAGCAGCTAGACGGTTAACAAGACCATATCCCTCCCATTCTTGCAGCGCTTCACTAGCTACCTGTTAGGCGTGGGGTTGATTTTAAACATTTACTAGCTCCTGTTAAAGCCCTAAATGGCCTTGCTCCTCCTACCTATTTCACAGATCCCCCCTCGCCGTCAGAGCCCCACAGCTGTGGATCTCCCTACCGGAGGAGAGGAGGTTAGCAGAGTCAGCGCCTTCTTTGAAATCACTTCTCGAAATTTACTATTACAGGAAGGCTTTTTAGAGTAAACCTGTTGTTGGCCAATTTTATATTTCTTTTTTATCGCTTGAATGGCACTTGTTTTAATCGTGCACTTCGTGTCATCGAGGTCAGTGTTCTGTGTTTTAATTATGTTGTTGAGGTTTTTATCCTGACTGTTTAGTCTTGTTCTGTAACGTAGACCAGGTCTTATGTTTTATGGGTTTGGTTTTGTGTGTGTGTACTATTTAATCCTGTACTGTAAAGCACCTGGTAACATTGTTTTGAAAGTACCAAAAGGTTTCATAAAATTCAACAGGAAATCCACCCATACCTCTGGCTTTCTCGAGTGCAAATGTTTTAATTGCTTTTCAGTATTTCAACTTCAGATATCCTGATTTTAATAGTTATTTTCTTTTATTATGGAAACGTTGTTCTAGTTTTATTGTGTGTAAGAGTACATCTGTCGCCATCTTACAATGTTGTGATTGCAACTATTCCCCAAGCCTCTGTGAAAAGTACACATGACCACTGTAACTCTAGTTAATGGTCACACCATAGTTGTACATAAACCCACTGTTGGTTGGGTCGTTATGCCACTCTATTGTTTATAAAGGGTGGAGACACCTGCAGCCACTGTATTGTTTATAAGGGTGGGGTACCTGCAGTCACTCTATTGTTTATAAGGGTGGGGTACCTGCGGCCACTGTATTGTTTATAAGGGTGGTGTACCTGCAGCCACTGTATTGTTTATAAAGGGTGGGGTACCTGCAGCCACTGTATTGTTTATAAGGGTGGGGGTACCTGCAGCCACTGTATTGTTTATAAGGGTGGGGTACCTGCAGCCACTGTATTGTTCATAAGGGTGGGGTACCTGCAGTCACAGTATGGTTTATAAGGGTGGGGGTACCTGCAGCCACTGTATGGTTTTTAAGGGTGGGGTACCTGCAGCCACTGTATGGTTTATAAGGGTGGGGTACCTGCAGCCACAGTATGGTTTATAAGGGTGGGGTACCTGCAGCCACTGTATTGTTTATAAGGGTAGGGTACCTGCAGCCACTGTATGGTTTATAAGGGTGGGGTACCTGCAGCCACTGTATTGTTTATAAGGGTGGGGATACCTGCAGCCACTGTATTGTTCATAAGGGTGGGGTACCTGCAGTCACAGTATGGTTTATAAGGGTGGGGGTACCTGCAGCCACTGTATTGTTTATAAGGGTGGGGTACCTGCAGTCACTGTATGGTTTATAAGGGTGGGGGTACCTGCAGTCACTGTATGGTTTATAAGGGTGGGGTACCTGCAGCCACTGTATTGTTTATAAGGGTGGGGTACCTGCAGCCACTGTATTGTTTATAAGGGTGGGGTACCTGCAGTCACTGTATGGTTTATAAGGGTCTTGTAGGAAAACAACAGCAGAAGAAAGACTTGTTAAATGTGCCAACACCTTGTGTGTTTCTGTACCACTGTGTCGACCACGGGCTTTCCACGTGATAAAATGGATTTTATTAGTTAAAACAGACGAAGAATCTAAATGTACCTTTTCTAGATTTACTATCACATGAGTATTACTATCCTATGCCAGTATGAATACAGGTATACTGATGTCTCGATAAAGCTCATACAGACATCTCAATGATTTTTCTGCAAACAGAAATAAAGGGGTTGAGCAAACATTTGACATCAGACAGACCGACTTTAGACTAAAATATTCTACTCAAGTTTGGACGACTTTATCACAAAACATAAGGTACCGTGTGAACAATATGGATTTAGACCCAATAGGACTGCATCATTTGCACTCATTGATTTTGTGGAAGAGATAACTGCTTTAGAAAATAAAGAATATGCTGTAGGAGTATTCTTAGATCCACAAAAAAAAAACATTTGACACAGCTGACCATGACTTAATTATTAATAAAAGTATGGACTCAGAGGAGGAGCTCTTTCTTGGCTATCCAGTTACCTAAAGAACAGGTACCAATATGTGCAAAGCAATAATTTTAAATCACAATTAATGAAGATTAAAGTGTGGTGTTCCTCAAGGCTCAGTGTTGGGCCCATTGTTGTTTGTTTTGTACATCAATAATATATGTGAGGTTTCCAAACTACTAAAAATAATTTTATTTGCAGATTACACAAACTTACTTTGCAGTGGGGACAACTCGATACAACTTCGGGACACAGTAGGGAATGAAGTGAAGAAACTAAAGAGTTGGTTTGATTCAATCAAACTAACACGGAATTTAAGCAAAACAACATTTATAATATTTGGGAATCGGTCAACAAACTCAAACAGGAAGCTCATGATAAAACACATCTCCCGTTAACAAACGGACAGGTGGCCTCCAGGGGAGGATTGTACATGGGGCCACAGCTACAAACGGGGATCTGGTGCACCTCAATCCTGGCACAGGGGACGGCCGTCCTTACTGCTTACAGACAGAAACAACATACCATCAGTTTATCCCGTGTTCCAGACTGGTCCGACTGGTCAGCCTACTACAGACATGGTTTCAGGACTTCGGAGAAAGATTTTCTTGTTGCTTTTTTTTTCTTTTTCATCAATGCTCCACACTATTGTGCAAAGAAAAAAAACTGTACACACATTAATGAATTTCATTTCAGGACTGGCCAAATCAGCTATTTGGAAAACAAGGAAAAGCTGTGTGGGGGCGAGGGGTCAGAAGACGTGGTTCTGATGCTCACTGGGCCCCTGGTTTGAGTTTTACAGACTGAAAAAAACCCCCAGTTTTTGTGAATACTTGGGGTGTGCAGGATGTGCTGTGTTCATTCATTCATCTTCAGCCGCTTCTCCGGGGTCGGGTCGTGGTGGCAGCAAGCTAAGTAGGGCACTCCAGACCTCCCTCTCCCCAGCAACACCCTCCAGCTCCTCCTGGGGGATCCCAAGGCGTTCCCAGGCCAGATTGGACATGTAGTCCCTCCAGTGAGTTCTGGGTCTACCCCGGGGTCTCCTCCCAGTTGGCCGTGCCCAGTAAAGCTCCAAAGGAAGGAGCCCAGGAGGCATCCTGATCAGATGCCCGAACCACCTCAACTGGCTCCTTTCGACACGAATGAGCAGTGGCTCTACTCCGAGCTCCCTCCGGATGTCCGAGCTCCTCACCCTATCTCTAAGGCTGAGCCCAGACACCCTATGGAGGAAACTCATTCTGTATCCATGATCTCACCCTTTCGGTCACTACCCAAAGCTCATGACCAGAGGTGAGGGTTGGAACAAAGACTGACTGGTAAATTGAGAGCTTTGCCTTCCGGCTCAGCTCCTTCTTCACCACAATGGTCCGGTACAACATCCACATTACTGCTGATGCTGCACCAATCCGCCTGTCAATCTCCCGCTCCACCCTACCCTCACTCATGAACAAGATCCCGAGATACTTGAACTCCTTCGCTGTGCTGTGTTCAGTCATTCTTTGGTTCTGAAGATTTAATTACGGGCGGCACGGTGGTCCAGTGGTTAGCACTGTTGCTTGCCTCACAGCAAGAAGGTCCTGGGTTTGAACCCCAGGTCATCCTGGGTCGTCCTCTGTGTGGAGTCTGCATGTTCTCCCCGTGTCTGCGTGGGTTTCCTCCGGGTGCTCCGGTTTCCTCCCACCATCAATAAGACATGCATGTTAGGGTTAATACTCCTGCCTGTACCCCTGAGCAAGGCAGTGGAGAGAAGAACTGGAGTTGGTCTCCGGGTGCTGCAGCTGCCCCCTGCTCCTTCCTGTACAGTAGGATGGTCGCATGCAGGGAACACGCTCACTGTAACCTGCACAGTGACAAAATAAAGCGGCGTCCTTGCAGAATATCTGATACTTTAGTATTTCTGCTTTGGGGGTTTTCAATGAATTTGTTTCGTTGTCCTTTTTGATAACAGCAAAACTTGTGTCAACGGAAGCAACTAGAAGTAATCCGTTTTAAACTTCTCGTTATCTCTCGGCCTGTCCCTCTTGCTCTCCACCACACAGGCACCATAGTCACTCATAGTCACTCATAGTCGCTCATATTCAGATTCGTTGACGCGGGGTTGTCCGTCTTTGCACAAACTGTCAGAAGAGTCAGCACGGGGGGAAGAAGTAGACCGGAGTGAGTAAGAGCAGAATTTCCCAGCAGCGCATGGGCGTTGAGATGTGTCAGAAGAGCAGAAGTCTTGACGGAGGTTACATCAGCAAGGCCGCGCACTCATCGCCCGCTGTCTGCGTGCAGGTCTGAAAACCCCGAAACCTCAAGAGCAACGCACCAAAGTGTGAAGGTCAGGCCAGGAGCTGAGGGGATCTCTAGGGAAGACACGGCGTCTGTGTGTGTGTGGGTGGGGGTGGGGGGTGGGTGTTTGTGTGTTTGTGTGTATATGTGTATATGTGTGTATGTATGCATGTGTTTGGGTGTGTGTTTGGGTGTGTGTATGTGTGTATATGTATGTGTGTACGTGTTTGTGTATACGTGTTTGTGTGTGTATGCATGTATGTATGTGTATTTGTGTGTGTTGGGGTGTTTGTGTATGTGTGTATGTGTACGTGTATGTGTATGTGCGTTTCTGTGTGTGTTTGTGTTTGTGTATGTGTGTATGTATGTGTGTTTGTGTGTGTGTATGTCTATGCATGGGTGTGTGTGTGTTTGCGTGTGTATGTATGTATGTGTGTGTGTTTGTGTGTGTGTATATGTGTGTATGTATGCATGTGTTTGGGTGTGTGTTTGGGTGTGTGTATGTGTGTATATGTATGTGTGTGTTTGTGTGTGTACGTGTTTGTGTGTACATGTTTGTGTGTGTATGCATGTATGTATGTGTTTGTGTGTGTATGTATGTGTGTGTTTGCATGTGCGTATGTGTATTTGTGTGTGTTGGGGTGTTTGTGTATCTGTGTATGTGTACGTGTATGTGTATGTGCGTTTCTGTGTGTGTTTGTGTTTGTGTATGTGTGTATGTATGTGTGTTTGTGCGTGTGTATGTCTATGCATGGGTGTGTGTGTGTTTGCGTGTGTATGTATGTATGTCTGTGTGTTTGTGTGTGTGTATATGTGTGTATGTATGCATGTGTTTGGGTGTGTGTATGTATGTGTGTGTGTGCGTTTGGGTAAGTGTTTGGGTGTGTTTGCATGAGTGTGTTTGCGTGTGTGTGTTTGGGTGTGTATATGTATGTGTATGTGTGTATGTGTGTGTATATGTGTTTGTATGTGTGTTTGTGTATGTGTGTATGTATGCGTGTGTTTGGGTGTGTGTATGTATGTGTGTGTTTGTGTGTGTGTTTGTGTGTGTGTATGTATGTGTGTGTGTTTGTGTGTGTGTGTATGTATGTGTGTTTGTGTGTATGTGTGTATATATGCGGGTGTTTGGGTGTGTATGTATGTGTGTGTTTGTGTGTGTTTGTGTGTGTATATATGTGTGTATGTTTGCGTGTCTTTGGGTGTGTGTATGTGTGTGTTTGTGTGTGTTTGTGTGTGTGTATGTATGTGTATGTGTGTATGTCTGTGTGTGTATGTATGTGTGTGTTTGCGTGTGTGTATGTATGTGTGTATGTATGTATGTGTATGTGTGTATGTCTCTGTGTGTGCGTGTGTGTGTGTATGTATGCGTGTGTGTATATGTGTGTATGTATGTGTGTGTGTGTGTGTGTGTGTTTGCGTGTGTGCGTGTGTGCGTGTGTGTATGTAGTATGTGCTGGAGCTGACTGCATTCCAGCAGAAATCCTGAAGGATGGTGGGCCAGTTGTCCTGAGTCACATCCACGCCCTGCTCCTCCCATAAGGGAGGAGCAGGAGCTCCCTGCACAGCGTAGGGATGCCCTCATTGTCTCCATCTTTAAGAAGGGAGACAAGGAGGACTGCGGAAATTCCCGTGGCATCTCCCTCCCACCCACCACCGGGGAAACTCTCGCCCGGGGTTTGGCCAATAGACTCCTCCTCCCCTGTCAGAAAACATTCTCCCTGGGTCTCAGAGTGGGTTTCGCCCACATAGAGGTACCATGGACATGGTTTTCACTGCTCGCCAAGTAACATTCCCGCTATCACTGCCACCATCGCCCAACACCGGCGTCCTGGAGGAGGCTAACATTGCCGCTATCACTGCCACCATCGCCCATCACCGGCGTGCTGGAGGAGGCTAACATTCCCGCTATCACTGCCACCATCACCCAACACCGGCGTCCTGGAGGAGGCTAACATTCCCGCTATCACTGCCACCATCGCCCAACACCGGCGTCCTGGAGGAGGCTAACATTCCCGCTATCACTGCCACCATCGCCCAACACCAGCGTCCTGGAGGAGGCTAAGATTCCCGCTATCACTGCCACCATCGCCCAACACCAGCGTCCTGGAGGAGGCTAACATTCCCGCTATCACTGCCACCATCGCCCAACACTGGCGTCCTGGAGGAGGCTAACGTTCCCGCTATCACTGCCACCATCGCCCATCACCGGCATCCTGGAGGAGGCTAACATTCCCGCTATCACTGCCACCATCGCCCAACACCGGCGTCCTGGAGGAAGCTAACATTCCCGCTATCACTGCCACCATCGCCCAACACCGGCGTCCTGGAGGAGGCTAACATTCCCGCTATCACTGCCACCATCGCCCAACACCGGCGTCCTGGAGGAGGCTAACATTCCCGCTATCACTGCCACCATCGCCCAACACCAGCGTCCTGGAGGAGGCTAACGTTCCCGCTATCACTGCCACCATCGCCCATCACCGGCATCCTGGAGGAGGCTAACATTCCCGCTATCACTGCCACCATCGCCCAACACCGGCGTCCTGGAGGAAGCTAACATTCCCGCTATCACTGCCACCATCGCCCAACACCGGCGTCCTGGAGGAGGCTAACATTCCCGCTATCACTGCCACCCACCATCGCCCAACACCAGCGTCCTGGAGGAGGCTAACATTCCCGCTATCACTGCCACCATCGCCCAACACTGGCGTCCTGGAGGAGGCTAACATTCCCGCTATCACTGCCACCATCGCCCATCACCGGCATCCTGGAGGAGGCTAACATTCCCGCTATCACTGCCACCATCGCCCAACACCAGCGTCCTGGAGGAGGCTAACATTCCCGCTATCACTGCCACCATCGCCCAACACCGGCGTCCTGGAGGAGGCTAACATTCCCGCTATCACTGCCACCATCGCCCAACACCGGCGTCCTGGAGGAGGCTAACATTCCCGCTATGACTGCCACCCACCATCGCCCAACACCAGCGTCCTGGAGGAGGCTAACATTCCCGCTATCACTGCCACCATCGCCCAACACCGGCGTCCTGGAGGAGGCTAACATTCCCGCTATCACTGCCACCATCGCCCAACACCGGCGTCCTGGAGGAGGCTAACATTCCGCTATCACTGCCACCATCGCCCAACACCAGCGTCCTGGAGGAGGCTAACATTCCCGCTATCACTGCCACCATCGCCCAACACCGGCATCCTGGAGGAGGCTAACATTCCCGCTATCACTGCCACCATCGCCCAACACCGGCGTCCTGGAGGAAGCTAACATTCCCGCTATCACTGCCACCATCGCCCAACACCGGCGTCCTGGAGGAGGCTAACATTCCCGCTATCACTGCCACCATCGCCCAACACCGGCATCCTGGAGGAGGCTAACATTCCCGCTATCACTGCCACCATCGCCCATCACCAGCATCCCGGAGGAGGCTAACATTCCCGCTATCACTGCCACCATCGCCCAACACCGGCGTCCTGGAGGAGGCTAACATTCCCGCTATCAATGCCACCATCGCCCAACACCGGCGTCCTGGAGGAGGCTAACATTCCCGCTATTACTGCCACCATCGCCCATCACCGGCGTCCTGGTGGAGGCTAACATTCCCGCTATCACTGCCACCATCGCCCAACGCCGGCGTCCTGGAGGAGGCTAACATTCCCGCTATCACTGCCACCATCGCCCAACGCCGGCGTCCTGGAGGAGGCTAACATTCCCGCTATCACTGCCACCATCGCCCATCACCAGCAGCCTGGAGGAGGCTAACATTCCCGCTATCACTGCCACCATCACCCAACACCAGCGTCCTGGAGGAGGCTAACATTCCCGCTATCACCGCCACCCTGGAGGAGGCTAACATTCCCGCTATCACTGCCACCATCGCCCATCACCAGCAGCCTGGAGTAGGCTAACATTCCCGCTATCACTGCCACCATCGCCCAACACCGGCGTCCTGGAGGAGGCTAACATTCCCGCTATCACTGCCACCATCGCCCAACACCGGCGTCCTGGAGGAGGCTAACATTCCCGCTATCACTGCCACCATCGCCCAACACCGCCGTCCTGGAGGAGGCTAACATTCCCGCTATCACTGCCACCATCGCCAAACACCGGCGTCCTGGAGGAGGCTAACATTCCCGCTATCACTGCCACCATCGCCCAACACCGGCGTCCTGGAGGAGGCTAACATTCCCGCTATCACTGCCACCATCGCCCAACACCGGCGTCCTGGAGGAGGCTAACATTCCCGCTATCACTGCCACCATCGCCCAACACCGGCGTCCTGGAGGAGGCTAACATTCCCGCTATCACTGCCACCATCGCCCAACACCGACGTCCTGGAGGAGGCTAACATTCCCGCTATCACTGCCACCATCGCCCAACACCGGCGTCCTGGAGGAGGCTAACATTCCCGCTATCACTGCCACCATCGCCCAACACCGCCGTCCTGGAGGAGGCTAACATTCCCGCTATCACTGCCACCATCGCCCAACACCGGCGTCCTGGAGGAGGCTAACATTCCCGCTATCACTGCCACCATCGCCCAACACCGGCGTCCTGGAGGAGGCTAACATTCCCGCTATCACTGCCACCATCGCCCAACACCGGCGTCCTGGAGGAGGCTAAAATTCCCGCTATCACTGCCACCATCGCCCATCACCAGCATCCCGGAGGAGGCTAACATTCCCGCTATCACTGCCACCACGCCCAACACCGGCGTCCTGGAGGAGGCTAACATTCCCGCTATCACTGCCACCATCGCCCATCACCAGCATCCCGGAGGAGGCTAACATTCCTGCTATCACTGCCACCATCGCCCATCACCGGCGTCCTGGAGGAGGCTAACATTCCCGCTATCACTGCCACCATCGCCCAACACCGGCGTCCTGGAGGAGGCTAACATTCCCGCTATCACTGCCACCATCGCCCAACACCGGCGTCCTGGAGGAGGCTAACATTCCCGCTATCACTGCCACCATCGCCCAACACCGGCGTCCTGGAGGAGGCTAACATTCCCGCTATCACTGCCACCATCGCCCATCACCGGCGTCCTGGAGGAGGCTAACATTCCCGCTATCACTGCCACCATCGCCCATCACCAGCATCCCGGAGGAGGCTAACATTCCTGCTATCACTGCCACCATCGCCCATCACCGGCGTCCTGGAGGAGGCTAACATTCCCGCTATCACTGCCACCATCGCCCATCACCGGCGTCCTGGAGGAGGCTAACATTCCCGCTATCTCTGCCACCATCGCCCAACACCGGCGTCCTGGAGGAGGCTAACATTCCCGCTATCACTGCCACCATCACCCAACACCAGCTCAGATGGACCGGCCATGTGATCCGTATGCCTGACTCCCTCCTTCCAAAACAAGTCCAGTACTCCCAGCTCCTCACAGCACAACGGGCCCCGGGAGGTCAGAAGAAAAGGTATAAGGACAACATCCAAACGAACCTCAAAAATGCCACATAGGCCCTAAGACCCGGGAGGACACAGCAACCAACAGCGCCACCTGGAGGAAACTTGTCCGGGAAGGCGCTGCACTGTATAATAATGATCTCCGCCGTGCTGCAGAAGACAAGCGCAGACTCACAACCCCACGACTACCACCACCCCCCCACCCCCGCCCCCCCCGCCCCCCCCCTGCACCAACATATGCAGCTCCAGCATCGGCCTCTTCGCCCACCTGAAGACCCACAAGGACCAAGGAGGAGGCCAGTCATACTGCACCCCGAGTGACCGCCGATGATGATGATGATGATGATGCTGTGTGTGTATGTGTCGTGTGTGTCATGTGTGTGTTTGTTTGCGTTTGTGTGTATGTGTGTATGTCTTTATATGTGTATGTGTGTGTGTTTGTGTGTATGTATCAATCAATCAATCAATCAATCAAATTGCATTTTATATGTGTGTGTGCATGTGTGCGTGTTTGTGTATATGTGTGTATGTGTGTGTGTGTTTGTGTGTTTGTGTGTGTGTGTGTGGGGGGGGGGTCATACTGGAAACGGCAACCTGAAATCTTAACATTTACTGACGTGTTCACAGCTGACTTACATGGTTAAAACTGAAAAAGTCTCATTCATTCTCTCGCTGTCTGACGCACACACACACACACACACACACACACACACACACACACACACACACACACACACACACACACACACACACAAACACGCACACACACACAAAACATGCACACACACGGAAACCACAGTGAGTCACAAACTGCACGCAGCATTGAACGCTTTCACTGAAGGGGAAACACGGTGACATCACAGATGACCTTAAATATGCCGATGAGCTCTGGACTCACAACACACACACACACACACACACACACACACACACACACACACACACACACACACACACACACACACGAAGCGCCGCCGTGGTCACGCACACAGACACACAACGCAACTGAGAAAACCCCTGACTACCTTACTGAAAGTCCCGCCTCTTGTCAGCAGCAGTGATGAGACCGGAAGCAGACACGCGTCTCCCGGTGGAACCCGGTCTGCGCGGTCACCTGGTGGGACCCGGTCTGCGCGGTCACCGGTGTGGGGCGCGGTCACCGGTGTGGGACCCGGTCTGCGCGGTCACCTGGTGGAACCCGGTCTGCGCGGTCACCGGTGTGGGACCCGGTCTGCGCGGTCACCGGTGTGGGACTCGGTCTGCGCCGTGACTGGTGTGGGACCCGGTCTGCGCCGTGACCGGTGTGGGACCCGGTCTGCGCGGTCACCGGTGTGGGACTCGGTCTGCGCCGTGACTGGTGTGGGACCCGGTCTGCGCCGTGACCGGTGTGGGACCCGGTCTGCGCGGTCACCGGTGTGGGACCCGGTCTGCGCCGTGACTGGTGTGGGACCCGGTCTGCGCGGTCACCGGTGTGGGACCCGGTCTACGAATGGGCCAGACGAACGCGTGTGTCGTGTATTCTTCCGCACAAAACCACCACGCGAGCAACATGGCGCTGCTCCAACAAGCCTAGCGCTCGCTCCGCCCTGTCAACCCGGAAGCACTTTCTGAAAGGGCCCGCGCCTTCCTAATCACAGAACGACAGGCGATCATGGTGGGTTGAGTCCATACGGTCCGCTACGCCCTGTCACTCACGTGAAGCATCGTCCACCCGAACGGATGTTTGAAGAGCGGGCTGCACACTCATGTCTTCTAACTGTCCAAGCAGCGCCAGTCACCTCTGACCCCCCCCCCCCCCGGTCCCCCGTCCGGGCAGTCTGTCGTCCGCCAGCAGAGGCAGCGTCCGGTTGACCACCATCTTGTCCGACACCTCAGAGTGCACCTCTCCTCCGCCGTTTCCGCCTCAGCGCGTGAGTCGGACTAACAAGAGCAGGGTAAAGTGGTAAGGAGAGCTTCTTATGTGTGCGTGTGCGTGCGTGTGTGTGCGTGCGTGTGAGTGCGTGTCTGAGCGAACCTGTCCAGCTGAACCGCGGACGTGTGTCAGGGCTGTAAAGAGGCTCCTGTGTGCAGCTCGGACTGTACCTGCCTTCTATCTGTCAGCACCAACGAGATGAACCCCTTCCCTTCCATCCATCCATCCATCCATCCATCCATCCAGCCATCCATCCATCCATCCATCCATCCATCCATCCATCCATCCGTCCGTCCGTCCGTCCGTCCGTCCGTCCGTCCGTCCGTCCGTCCGTTCGTCCATCCATCCATCCATCCATCCATCCATCCATCCATCCATCCAGCCATCATCCAAACCGCTTATCCTGCTCTCAGGGTCACGGGGATGCTGGAGCCTATCCCAGCAGTCATTGGGCGGCTGGCGGGGAGACACCCTGGACGGGCCGCCAGGCCATCACAGGGCCGCCGTTTCTATTCCAGTTCAAATAAAGTTTAGGGACAGACGTCATAAACAGAAACGTTTAGCTTCTAAAGCGTTGTTTGAAACCCTCTCAGTTCATTGAATGGTAGTGTTTAACTCTGTGTGTGTGTTTGTGTGTGTGTGTGTGTGCTTGTTCAGCTGTATCTGTTAAGGCCGTCACACACCAGGCCAACGGTCGCCTGACAGCCAGCGAGTGTCTGTGGCCCTAGTTTCTGCGGTGTGTCTTGCACCGTGGGCACTAGTCCAGGGGTGGCTAACCATGTGCCATGGAGAGCCATGTGTATGCAGGTTTTCCTTCCAGCCGGACTCCACACCAGGTGATTCCAGTGATTAGCAACCCTTCAACCAAAGAGGAAGAATGTATCAGTGAACTCGCCTCGTGTGGAGTAGGGCTGGAATGAAAACCTGCATACACATGGCTCTTCATGCCACATGGTTAGCCACCGCTGCACTAGTCGGACCCCTGTTGGCAGCTTTTCGACCGATTCAGCATGTTAAATCGATGGCGGAACCCGTTGGTGAGAGCAATCACTCTGATTGGCTGTTCAGCTTAGCGAATCAGTGCACGAGAAGAGAAATGGACGTTACGAAAGCAAGCAAACGACGAAGTGAAGAGGCCCCGTTGGATGCTAGATCCAACAGGGTGTAGGCACGGAAGTAGCCGTGATCGGCTGTTGCGTCGGTCAATAGACAGCGCGGAACCTCGAGGCGCACTGAAACATTTAGCTAGCTAGCTTACAACTGACCTTAACATTGCCAGATCGTACTGTAACGATAGCTAACGTTAACGCTTGCTAACAATGGACATTCAAAAAGAGTTTAAGCCCTAACCCTAACCAACAACCAATCACATCTACTTCCGTGCCTACACCCCGTTGGAGCTAGCATCAACCCACACAGAAGGCTCTGAACAGGAAAGAGCTGAGTGACACTTTTAAAATGTCACTTTCATGCATCTCCAGCTCAGATTCGGGAAAGCCCCTTGAGCTTGTCACCGTAGTATCCATGATTTCCCCCATTTAGTGCGACTTCTCCTTATTTTTCGCCTCCGCCTCCTCCTTTCTTCTTCCACAACCAAAAGCCCAAGGGCTGACCAAGTGAGCGAGAGTTGAGTGAAAATGGTAAGCAAACGCTGCTTTGTTTACAGTTTGTATATCTGCAGTCCTGGGTCTTCCAGTTTCAACTTTTGAACGACGAATACCTGAATACCTACCGCCACCTGCTGGTATGGAGAGTTATTTCCTGTCACGCAGAACGTGCATGCTAGTTTGCCGTTGGCTGTAGTCTTTGCAGTCTGTTCAAGGGCTACTTTTTGGCCCAGACGCAGGCGAAGTAAGACAACGCAACAGTCAGCCTTCGTCCCCGCTAGTTCTCTGATGTCGGTGTGGTGTGTCTGGGCCCTTAGGTCCAGGTTGAGTTTTTAACCATCAAAATGATGACATTTTGTCGGGGCCTCGCTTCTGTAAAGGTCTATTTTAGGGTTCGGACTTGGGTTTAGGGTTAAAGTTAGAATTAGCATGAGGTCAATGTTAGGGTTAAGGGCTGCAGGGGTGGGCAGTCTTATCCAGAAAGGGCCGGTGTGGGTGCAGGTTTTTGTTCCAACCAAGCAGTTACACACCTGATCCCACTAATCAACCAGTAGCGTCTTTGCTGAGGAACTTGATTAGGAGACACAGGTGTGTAACTGCTTGGTTGGAACAAAGACCTGCACCCACACCGGCCCTTTCTGGATAAGACTGCCCAGGGAATGAATGTAGGTGTTTGTGTGTGTGTGGGTGGTGTTCAGGGGGGGGGCATGTTTCAGAGGTACATGGATATGAACTAAAACAGGAGTCGCCAACCCTTTGATCGTGGTCGACAAGTCCATCTTGGAAGCATTCCAAATCGATCGTGAGAAGTTTTTCAAAATCAGAGGAAAAACCCCATAGATGTCAAAATGTTTTTATTTACTGATTGTAACCGAGCAAGTTTCCGCCCGCTCCGGGGTTCGATCCGACGCTGTACTGCCCCACGAGGCGACATCGCTCGACTAAAGGGAGCCGACTCTCTGGCAAGCGAGTCTTTACTAGGTCACAGTAGTCATCCTCTCCCGGAAGCGCGCCCCCGCGCTTCGCTATTCTCGCGCTCCGAAGAGACTTATGAATGCATGCTTCCGGACACTTCCGGACCCCACCGCTGCCACCAATGTAACCAAGCACATGTCCGCCCGCTGCGGGATTCGATCCGAGATGTACTGCACCGCAAGGCGACACTGCTAACCGTTTGACTAAAGGGGGGCCCGACCCCCTAGTGGTCGGCCAATGAGTCTTTTTGTAGGTTACATTATTATTTATCTTAATTTCAAACGCGCCATGTGTGAGCCCTGTGTGTAGGGATGGTGGCCGAGGGGCGGGGAAGGAATATATCTGGCCAATCAAATTACGTCCCTGACTCCCGCCTCCACTAGCTCTGGCATTTCTTGTTACACTCGTGAGCCATCAAGCCAACGAAACACGATGGCGGAGGCGCAACAGAAAAGGCAAGAAACATCATTTTAACGTAGAATGGGAACACAATTTTCTGTTCAGCATAGTAAAGGACAGACCGATTCGCCTGATTTGCCACCAGGCTGTAGCGCTGTCAATGCCTTTAAGGCCAAGGTGGGTGCGTTGGCCTCTCAGCTGAAGAATGGAAGGCTGGTGCACTTCCCAAACCTAGAGAAAATGTCACAAAACATCGGAAACGAAGATGCTTTTCTCCCGCAAGAATTCTGCACCCACCTGGAGAAACTGGCACCCGAATCCAACGAGCATGTTCAGGAGTTAAACGACATAGGGGAGGTCGTTGTATTTATCTCAAGCCCTTTCCTCCCCACTGAGGTTGAGGAGGTGTGCGTGAAACTCCAGCAAGTATTTGCTTTAGTGATCGGAGTTGACGTGGAGATAACTGATCTGCAAAATGACATCGAGTAGAAAGCAAGATCAGGACACAGTGACTTTGGGGTCTTGTAAACACTGAAGAGTTTCCCCTCCTCTCATCTTGTGCACATCAGGTGAAGGCCTGCTTTGGATCAACATACATATGTCTGAGAGGTGGCCTTTTCACAGATGGAAGTAATCAAGTCAGGGAACAGGTCTTGTCTAACTGATAGACATCTCACAGACAGTCCAGACTTGCTGTATCCAACTCTGAGCCAGACTACACAGCACGTGCTGATAGTGTGCTGCACATGATTGGCTGAGGCCTGTAACTGACTGATTGTTGGGGTTAATATGAATGGTGAATGAGTGATAGGCCTGTGGAAATATTGCACATTTTAATATGACAGTTGTCATAACATTTTGAATGATAGTTGCACTTCTGATTATACTATTTGTATGATTAAATGAATGCTTTGCGTGTTGTCACAATTAAATTATAATTGGTTTGTGATTTTGGTGGGCAACAAATATTTGATAGGGGCTTTGAAACAAAAACAATTGGCTTATGACTGACAGGTAACAAAATAAGGTGTCAAAGTGGAACTACATTATGGGGCTTGTTTTTCTTCGTCATTTTTTGCAAGTGGTTTACGATTGGACGTGGAACGTGATCTTAGACTCGACAAGGTTGGGGACCACTGAACTATAAAAATACCTCAGGCCAAGCGTCAGGCAGGAAGCAAAACCGTCGTCACAACTCTCCATGATTGATGGTCCTGAGCGTTCCTCCCTTCCTCGCTTCATCCCGTTAGTGCTCAACGCCCACGCCGTCAGGAGGTCTCTCCATATGCCAGGCCTTAAGCTCACCCCGCCGTTCTTCTCTGGAAGTCCACGTTTTCTCTGAAACCACATATCTCTCTGAAACAGTTTGACCTCCTCACCGCTTCTCTCGTGTTCTCATCCATGATACACACACACACACACACACTCACATAAGCATATGTACATACAAATAGAAAAATATGTGTGTGTATGTGTGTGTGTGTGTTAGTGTCAGTATTAAACATGACAAATGTGTGTTTTTATTGTTCCGCTGAGGTGCTGTGACGATGGGACACATTAGCTGGGACGATGCTGTGAGATCCTGAGAGCTTGAGAAACACAAATGAGGCAGAAATACAGCATTCATTATTACACGATGCGTCATTGGCCCCAGATATCGCTGCATGGCACATTGTGTGTCTGTCTTCAAACCACACACGCACGCACGCACACACACACACACACACACACACACACAGTCATGCTGGCATTCGCTCTCTTGGACAGTGATTTTGGTCAGAGGAGGATGCAGTCAACATGGGATTGCGCTCCATCTTCCAACACCTCGACTCCCCAGGGACACACGCAAGGGTCCTGTTTGTGGACTTCAGCTCAGCGTTCAACACCATCGTCCCAGATATCCTCCACCCCAAACTCACCCGGCTCACTGTACCAGCCCCCATCTGCCAGTGGGTTAAAAACTTCCTGACAGACAGGAGGCAGCTGGTGAGGCTGGAGAACATCACATCCAGCACCCGGACAATCAGCACTGGCGCCCCTCAGGGGTGTGTGCTCTCCCCTCTACTCTTCTCCCTCTACACAAATGACTGCACCTCAGGTGACCCGCCTGTTAAACTCCTGAAGCTTGTGGACGACACAACCATCATCGGCCTTATCCGGGATGGTGACGAGTCTGCATATAGACGGGAGGTTGATCAGCTGGCCCCCTGGTGCGGCCATAACAACCAGGAGCTGAACACACTCACAACAGTGGAGATGACGGTGGACTTCACCGTACTCAACAGCAAGGTATCTACGGCAAAGACCTACAGATTTCTGGGCTCCAAAATCTCCCAGGACCTAAGGTGGGCATCCAACATAGACACAATCACCAAAAAAGCCCAGCAGAGGATGCACTTTCTCCACCAGCTCAAGAAATTCAACGTGCCTCAGGAACTCAAAGAAGGTTGAATCAGTTCATCTGGACACAGCATTTATTGACTGTTTCATCACTCAACTAAGTAACCTCTTCAGTCTAAACTGACTACAATTATCCCCACCCCTTATAAACAATACAATACAATACAATACAATACAGTTGCATAACGACTGAAACCATTGAGCAGTTTCATGTACAAATATGGGTGTGACCACCAACTAGAGTTTCAGTGGCCATGTGTACTATTTACAGAGGATTACGGAATGTTGCAATCACAACACTGTAAGATGGCGACATGTATAACGACCAAAACCAATGGACTACAACGGACAGTTAAGTCTACAGAGAAAATCATTGGTGCCAACCTGCTCTCCGTTCAGGACTTGTACACCTCCAGATTCAGGGAACGGGCAGGCAACATCACTGCAGACCCATCACACCCTGGTCACAACCTGTTCCAACTCCTCCCCTCTGGTAGGTGCTACAGAGCACTGTACCCCAAAACACCCAGATATAAAAACAGTTTCTTTCCGCGGGCTGTCATTCAAATGAACACTTAACACTGTCAATACATCCAACCATGTAATATATACTGTACTGTACATGTTGTATACACTGTACTGTAGGTATACTGGTACTCTGTCATGTCCATCTACCTCAGACGTATGTAAGTAATCTGCTGACATCTATTTCAGCATCTCTGATACATTCTGTGCACCATTGCACTTTATCACCTTTTTTGTTTTTGTTTTTCTTGCCAATTTCTTAGTGAAATGTCAATTAACTCCAGAAAAGTAGAGTCCAGCCCCTCTCCAGGAATTTGGTACCAGAGCCCATGCTATGTATGGACGTGAGCCCAACTATAGCTACTTGGTACCGCTTCACCTCCCGCACTAGCTCAGGCTCCTTCCCTGCCAGAGAGGTGACATTCCACATCCCGAGGGACAGTCTACGGTCCCGGAAGTCAGCATGCCCCGGTCCCCACCTTTGCCTGCCGCCCAGCCTGCACTGCACCCTGCAACAATGCTCATACCCACGGGTGGTGGATCTATGGGGTGGTGGCTCCAATTATCACACTGCTGAGCCTCCCTGGGAAAGTCTACTCTAGGGTGCTGGAAAGGAGGCTCCGACAGATCGTCGAATCCCGGATCCAGGAGGAACAATGCAGATTCCGTCCTGGCCGTGGAACAACGGACCAACTCTTTACCCTTGCAGAAGTGCTGAGGGATGCATGGGAGTTGGACCAGCCAGTCTACAAGTGTTTTGTGGACCTGGAGAAGGCTTATGATCATGTACCCCGGGGCACTCTGTGGGGGTACTGCGGGAGTATGGGGTACCGGGGCAGTTGCTACAAGCCATCTGGTCCTTGTATAACCAAACTGAGAGCTGTATCATTTTCGGTACAAAGTCAAACACGTTTTCGGTGGGTGTTGGACTCCACCAAGGTTGTCCCTTGTCTCCGATTCTGTTTGTGATATTCATGGACAGGATCTCAAGGCGCAGCCAAGGTGAGGAGTGTGTCCGTTGTGGGAACCTCAGAATTGAATCTCTGCTCTTCACAGATGATGTGGTTTTGTTGGCTTCATCAGAACGTGACCTCCAGCGCACACTGGGGCGGTTTGCAGCTGAGTGTGAAATGGTCGGGATGAGAGTCAGCACCTCCAAGTCTGAGGCCATGGTTCTCTACCGGGAAATGGTGGCTTGCTCCCTCCGGGTTGGGGATGAGTTGTTGCCTCAAGTGAAGGAGTTCAAGTATCTCGGGGTCTTGTTCACGAGTGAGGGTAGGATGGAGCGGGAGATTGACAGGCGGATTGGTGCAGCATCAGCAGTAATGTGGACGTTGTACCAGACCGTTGTGGTGAAGAGGGAGCTGAGCCGGAAGGTAAAGCTCTCAATTTACCAGCCAGTCTTGGTTCCAACCCTCACCTATGGTCATGAGCTTTGGGTAGTGACCGAAAGGGTGAGATGGTGGATACAAGCAGCTGAAATGAGTTTCCTCCGTTGGGTGTCTGGGCTCAGCCTTAGAGATAGGATGAGGAGCTCGGACATCCGGAGGGAGCTCGGAGTAGAGCCACTGCTCATTTGCATCGAAAGGAGCCAGTTGAGGTGGTTCGGACATCTGATTAGGATGCCTCCTGGGCGCCTTCCTTTGGAGGTTTTTCGGGCACGTCCAACTGGGAAAAGAGACCCCGGGGTAGACCCAGAACTCACTGGAGGAACTGCATGTCAAATCTGGCCTGGGAACGTATTGGGATCCCCCAGGAGGAGCTAGAGGGCGTTGCTGGGGAGGGGGGACATCTGGAGTGCCCTACTTAGCTTGCTGCCACCACGACCCGACCCCGGAGAAGCGGCTGATGATGAGATGAGATGTCAATTGACAACAAAGTTTTCAGGTCATACCACAGATTTTCAGTGGGATTTAAGTCCGGGATTTGGCTGGCTATCCCAGAATATCAACTTTCTTTTTTGAAGCTTTTACTTGGAAGTTTTAACTGTGGTCATTGTCCTGTTGGAACATGAATCTTCATGCTACATGTAGATATCAGGATTTGTCTGTTTGACTCCGTCCATCTTGTTCTTGATGCTAACAAGCTTTCTCCTGCTGGACAACACTGTAAGATATGTGATGGTTATTTGGTTGTGTTTGATTTGTATTAAATTTAACAGACCAAAGAATTAAATTTAAGTACCATCAGTTACATTTAGACTTTACATTTCACACACACACACACTCACACACACACACACACACACACACACACACACATATATATATATATAGTACATTTATATTGACTCATTTAAAAAATTCTTTTATCCAAAGCAGCTTAAAGAGAAGTCGGAAGCTAACGGGTAAATTCAAATGTTACCAACTGACATCACAGAGCATTACATAGTAATAATTTCATAGCAGTAATATATGAAGTGCTAGTAACAATATATTTTCTAAATAGTAGTCATATCATAGTCGTAATATATGGATTAGTAGTAGTTGTATATTTGCTAAATAGTAATCATGTCATAATTCCTCCCTCTCCACCTCAAACTGATGTGTGGTGAGCGTTTTTGCGCAAAATGGCTGTCGTGCATCACCCAGGGCTTAAACTACAATTAGTTACCTTTAAGTTCGCAACCTGTACTGCATGGCGGGTCGGTTTCTGTCTCAGTGAATTTACCAAGCACTGTTCTACCGACCACATTATAGAGTATAGATTATAGAGTACAGATTATAGAGTATAGATTATAGAGTACGGATTATAGATTATAGAGTACAGACTATAGAGTACAGATTATAGAGTATAGATTATAGATTATAGAGTACAGATTATAGAGTATAGATTATAGAGTACGGATTATAGAGTATATATTATAGAGTATATATTATAGAGTACAGATTATAGAGTATAGATTATAGAGTACAGACTATAGAATATAGATTATAGAGTACAGATTATAGAGTATAGATGATAGAGTACGGATTATAGAGTATAGATTATAGAGTACAGATTTAGAGTATAGATTATAGAGTACAGATTATAGAGTATATATTATAGAATAGAGACTATAGAGTATATATTATAGAGTACAGATTATATAGTATAGATTATAGAGTACAGACTATAGAATATAGATTATAGAGTACATATTATAGAGTACAGATTATAGAGTACAGATTATAGAGTACAGACTATAGAATATAGATTATAGAGTACAGATTATAGAGTATAGATGATAGAGTACGGATTATAGAGTATAGATTATAGAGTACAGATTATAGAGTATAGATTATAGAGTACGGATTATAGAGTATATATTATAGAATAGACTATAGAGTATATATTATAGAGTACAGATTATATAGTATAGATTATAGAGTACAGACTATAGAATATAGATTATAGAGTACATATTATAGAGTACAGATTATAGAGTACAGACTATAGAATATAGATTATAGAGTACAGATGATAGAGTACGGATTATAGAGTATAGATTATAGAGTACATATTATAGAGTATAGATTATAGAGTACGGATTATAGAGTATATATTATAGAATAGACTATAGAGTACATATTATAGAGTACAGATTATAGAGTACAGATTATAGAGTACAGACTATAGAATATAGATTATAGAGTACAGATTATAGAGTATAGATGATAGAGTACGGATTATAGAGTATAGATTATAGAGTACAGATTATAGAGTATAGATTATAGAGTACGGATTATAGAGTATATATTATAGAATAGACTATAGAGTATATATTATAGAGTACAGATTATATAGTATAGATTATAGAGTACAGACTATAGAATATAGATTATAGAGTACATATTATAGAGTACAGATTATAGAGTACAGACTATAGAATATAGATTATAGAGTACAGATGATAGAGTACGGATTATAGAGTATAGATTATAGAGTACATATTATAGAGTATAGATTATAGAGTACGGATTATAGAGTATATATTATAGAATAGACTATAGAGTATATATTATAGAGTACAGATTATATAGTATAGATTATAGAGTACAGACTATAGAATATAGATTATAGAGTACATATTATAGAGTACAGATTATAGAGTACATATTATAGAGTATAGATTATAGAGTACAGACTATAGAGTATATATTATAGAGTACAGACTATAGAGTATATATTATAGAGTACAGATTATAGAGTACGGATTATAGAGTATATATTATAGAGTACAGACTATAGAGTATAGATTATAGAGTACAGACTATAGAGTATATATTATAGAGTATATATTATAGAGTACAGACTATAGAGTATATATTATAGAGTACAGACTATAGAGTATATATTATAGAGTACGGATTATAGAGTATATATTATAGAGTACAGACTATAGAGTACAGATTATAGAGTACAGATTATAGAGTACAGACTATAGAATATAGATTATAGAGTACAGATTATAGAGTATAGATGATAGAGTACGGATTATAGAGTATAGATTATAGAGTACAGATTATAGAGTATAGATTATAGAGTACGGATTATAGAGTATATATTATAGAATAGACTATAGAGTATATATTATAGAGTACAGATTATATAGTATAGATTATAGAGTACAGACTATAGAATATAGATTATAGAGTACATATTATAGAGTACAGATTATAGAGTACAGACTATAGAATATAGATTATAGAGTACAGATGATAGAGTACGGATTATAGAGTATAGATTATAGAGTACATATTATAGAGTATAGATTATAGAGTACGGATTATAGAGTATATATTATAGAATAGACTATAGAGTATATATTATAGAGTACAGATTATATAGTATAGATTATAGAGTACAGACTATAGAATATAGATTATAGAGTACATATTATAGAGTACAGATTATAGAGTACATATTATAGAGTATAGATTATAGAGTACAGACTATAGAGTATATATTATAGAGTACAGACTATAGAGTATATATTATAGAGTACAGATTATAGAGTACGGATTATAGAGTATATATTATAGAGTACAGACTATAGAGTATAGATTATAGAGTACAGACTATAGAGTATATATTATAGAGTATATATTATAGAGTACAGACTATAGAGTATATATTATAGAGTACAGACTATAGAGTATAGATTATAGAGTACAGATTATAGAGTATATATTATAGAGTATATATTATAGAGTACAGACTATAGAGTATATATTATAGAGTACAGACTATAGAGTATATATTATAGAGTACGGATTATAGAGTATATATTATAGAGTACAGACTATAGAGTACAGATTATAGAGTACAGATTATAGAGTATAGATTATTGACTATTGCAAACTGTTCTCTTCTCTCACGTATTTTCTCTCTCTCTGAATGACGTCTTCTCCTTTCTCTTCTTCTGTGTGTGATTGTTGTGGTGCGAGACTCCCTTGTGTGCACATTAGTCTCTCCTCCCAGGTTTCCATGGCGATGGTGGCCGCCACCTGGACACTGCTTGGCATCTCCCTCCCCGCCTGCCGCCCAATGACTGCTGGGATAGCCTCCAGCATCCCCGCAGCCCTGAGAGCGGGTTGGATAATGTATGTATGTATGTATGTATGTATGTATGTATGTATGTATGTATGTATGTATGTAAAATCCAGCGAGTCAAGTAAATTCTTCATGAGACAGTACAAGCCTGTTTCCTGCCATAAGCAATCATCAGCTGTCAATGAAGCTACACGGGAAAGACAGAGATATAAGCACCTATTCTGTAATTATAAATAACTCATGCCAATAGACAAATACCAAATAAATACATGGTATGTTTTTTTGTTTTTTGTTTTTGTCTACATGGTGATGGTGGTCACGTGGCTCAGGTCCTGGGCTGTTCTGGTGGCGTCTGGACCCTGCTTGGCATCCTCCTCATCATATTCCTTATATATTTTATAAGTCCATTATAACTGTGTTATCCTCTTTCAGTGTTGTATTGTGTAAATTGTGTAAACACAGCATCATTGCAGGTTGTGCATCTTGGGAGAGAGACCCTCCTCTGCTGCTGCTCCCCCTGAGCTTTCTCCCTGTTGAAGGTTTTTAGGGAGTTGCGAGGGTCTAAGGACAGGATGTTGTGTTGCTGTAGAGCCCATTTGTAATTTGTGATATTTGGCTATAGAAATAAAATTGACTTGACGAGTAAAATTGACAGGAGCCCGTCAGCGAGCCCACATCCAGACATGACTGTGGTGAACTTTGTCTTCTCAGCCTCTTTTCATCCATTGGTTCCGTCTGCAGGATGGTCTGACCTCGCCGCTGTCTGGCTCACCTTGTAGTTCTCCTTTAGTTGATGGACGTGGCAGGGCCCCATGGAGGGTGTGTTGCTTACATAGGGGTAGAAAAATCTTTTAACTATATTTCAATTTGACTTTGCAACGCAGCAGAACAAGAAATAATGGATGGGCGTGATGCTTTTCTCTATGTAAATCAGAAAGTCAACACAACTCTGAAGATGGAGCTGAACGGGCAGAGAACCGTACAAAACACAAAGGCTGATGGGAAACTGTTCAGTACCCATATTTAAACCTGCTGGTTTGTCGTGGGGAGTCAGTATGAATCTACCTGACTGGTTTTACCGCCTGGTCCCTTTTCTCATGACAAACCCGCTGAGAAAGAGTAGATTTACTGTGTTAGTCCGACTGAAACTGGACTTTAAAACACGTGTAACCGTGTTAGTCCGACTGAAACTGGATTTTAAAACACATGGAACCGTGTTAGTCCGACTGAAACTAGACTTTTAAAACACGTGTAACCGTGTTAGCCCGACTGAAACTGGACTTTAAAACACGTGTAACCGTGTTAGTCCGACTGAAACTGGACTTTAAAGCACATGTAACCGTGTTAGTCCGATTGAAACTGGACTTTAAAACACATGTAACCGTGTTAGTCCGACTGAAACTGGACTTTAAAACACGTGTAACCGTGTTAGTCCGACTGAAACTGGACTTTAAAGCACATGTAACCGTGTTAGTCCGATTGAAACTGGACTTTAAAACACATGTAACCGTGTTAGTCCGACTGAAACTGGACTTTAAAACACATGTAACCGTGTTAGTCGGACTGAAACTGGACTTTAAAACACATGTAACCGTGTTAGTCCGACTGAAACTGGACTTTAAAACTCATGTAACCGTGTTAGTCCGACTGAAACTGGACTTTAAAACACATATAACCGTGTTAGTCCGACTGAAACTGGACTTTAAAACACATGTAACCGTGTTAGTCCGACTGAAACTGGAATTTAAAACACATGTAACCGTGTTAGTCCGACTGAAACTGGACTTTAAAACACATGTAACCGTATTAGTCCGACTGAAACTGGACTTTTAAAACACATGTAACCGTGTTAGTCCGACTGAAACTGGACTTTAAAACACATGTAACCGTGTTAGTCTGACTGAAACTGGACTTTAAAACACATGTAACCGCGTTAGTCCGACTGAAACTGGGCTTTAAAACACATGTAACCGTGTTAGTCCGACTGAAACTGGACTTTAAAACACATGTAACCGCGCCAGTCCGACTGAAACTGGACTTTAAAACACATGTAACCGTGTTAGTCCGACTGAAACTGGACTTTAAAACACGTGTAACCGTGTTAGTCCGACTGAAACTGGACTTTAAAACACATGTAACCGTGTTAGTCCGACTGAAACTGGACTTTAAAATACATGTAACCGCGTTAGTCCGACTGAAACTGGACTTTAAAACACATGTAACCGTGTTAGTCCGACTGAAACTGGACTTTAAAACACATGTAACCGTGTTAGTCCGACTGAAACTGGACTTGAAAACACGTGTAACCGTGTTAGTCCGACTGAAGTTGGACTTTAAAACACGTGTAACCGTGTTAGTCCGACTGAAACTGGACTAAATCTAGTTTCTGGAAGTGGGACTAACACACCTAGGTAATGCGGTTGGGGATGGATTTACGCTGGCATGTATACGCTTCAATCGGCTCCGAACTGGCCTAGGCGTTCTGCGCATGATCCATATTTCTCGCGGCGGTCTTTCACCCGGAAGTGGAACAGCGTGGTATCAACATGGCGAGTACTCGAGCGAGAACCACGCGTTTCTGGACAGACGAGGAGACAAACTTCATGTTGTGTCAGCTGAAGGAGGTGAACATCCTACAGTACATGGATGGAAGGAGAACGCGGGATGGTGAACTATTTAAGAAAGTGGTGGAAAAGTTGGACAAAGCGGGATTTAAGAGAACCCCCGAGCAAATCCGTGTTCAGTGGAAGCGCCTCAAACAGGACTACTGCTACAGGCCTGCTGACCTGTTTGTCATGTGACGCAATAGGTCAACCGGAAGAAGGTCCAATAGCAACCAGCTGAAAGGGGGCATATCGCCACCTACCGTACCGGGGTCAGACATACTTCCCCGGTTCTTGTATACTGGGACAACGACAGTAGTCCAGTTCCATGGCCTGATCGAGCTTTAACCGTAGCTCCACGTAACTGTGCATGTGGACCAAATCCCCCAGCTACACCTCTTTCCTTTTACACCAGCCGCCACCCACAGGGATTTCCATATTGACTGCGTATGGCACACCAGCCGAGCTCCCAGTTCAGTATGGGAGACGAGACAGCTTTCCCAACTTGAACACGAGCATTGATAGCAGAGGTGGTCCTGGTAGTGGTGTTGACTAAACTACAGCAAGACTATGTGGATTTGCAGCTGCCGGACTCACTGCAGTTCTGAGGCTGAAAGAAAACGAAGCGTTTCAACGTTAAAAGCCTCGCTTGTTCTTTCCCATTCAAGGACACCGGCTCCTGTGTTGTGCTGCGAGGTGCGACTAATGGAGAGCTCGACAGGAGATGGGAAATAAAAGAAGGATGCACAAATACAATCTACTGGAGGCTCTGTCAAAAGCCACAGAGCACTCCTACACACCGCCGCCCACACACACACACACACACACAAACGCACAACCCAGAGCTCCACTGTAAATTCAAGTACATCCTCACAATCAGGTGCCAGTACACAAATGAAAAAAAGAATATGCACACACACAGACACACACACACTAGCGGAGTGCCCCAGAGGCTTGTTGGGCTTGTTCCTCCGTACCACCATATGGAGAATGGGAGTTATAAACAGTGCAGCAGAGGTGCAGGTTATCTTCATATTTATTCATCAGGGTTCGTCTCTCTCCCCACAGGCACTGCTGCATGAGAACATCAGATGGTGGGCAGAATCGCTCGCTCCGCTTTTCTATTCTGGGCTGAAGGCTTCTGAGAGTCCGAGGTCCCGAGGTCCCACGGCTGATCCAGCTCCTACAGGTCCTCGCCGCAGTCTGCCCAAGACCGGGCAAACAAATATCCAGCGCGATGCGGGACGGCCGGGGGGATTTAGAGAGCGCTGTTTGCACCACGAAACATCACACAGCCTCGGCAGTTAGCGGCTAATCATCCCGGAGTTGACGGAGGTACATTTGGTGTCACATCTGTGTCGGAACTGAACTTTTCACTTCTCCTGTGTAGGCCTCCGCCCAGATGGCTGCAAGCCATGCTCCCCTGTCATGAATATTTGATTTCAACTCTCTCTCTCCCTCTCTCTCTCTCTCTCTCTCTCTCAGTGTTTCATTTATAAATGCTTGCATCTGTGAGTATGGACACTGTATGGACTTGTGTGGGGTTGTTGTGCTCAAATACACGTGTTTTGCTCTTGTTTGCATTTGTAAGTGAAGTGTGCGGCATGATTTTTATTTGCTGCACGTTTGTATGTCTGCATGCTTGTGTGTGTGTGTGGGGGGGGGGGGGGGCAAAGAGCATCGGCAGCTGAGGTGAAGTCAGCATTAGCAGGTCCAAGTGGATGGCTGGATGGATGGATGGATGGATGGGTGGATGGAGAGCCTCCACATGTTAGTCGTGACTGTGCAGGCAGGATGTGACTGTAGGAGGATCTGACTGGTTATATAACACACTGGAGAACACTGAGCGCCAATTATCGGGGTGCAGGTCAGCTCTCTCCAACACCCCTGCAGTTCTGAGTGTGTGTGTGTGTGTGTGTGCTGTGTAAATCACATCTATCTGAATGTATGCTTAAATGTGTACTACTTAACAAGTTCTACAACCTCCCAAACCAAGTCACAATAAGGTCAGAAAAAGCTCATATCCGCCCATTGGCTTATCAGAAATGTTTCTGCGTTGTTTTGCATTTCACCATGGACCGCGTAATCTCCTCAACATCACCCCAGATTGATGATCGCTCGTGAGTCACTGCCAGCTGTTTCCGGCCTCCACCTTCGTGAGAGTCGGCTTGGTGAGATCGATAACTGCCATTTATTCTCTGACTATGTCTTCTCTATATTCTGCCCTAACCTCTTCATTTGTCCTCTTGGTTTAGCTATTTTCCGTGCTTAGTTCACTTATCGCTAGATTCTCTAGTTTTCTTTCTCATATGACTCTTGTGTTTAGTATGCAGCCTCTCGCTCCTAGCTTGTTAGTAGCTTAGCCTAGCTTAGCAGTTAGCTCTACCGCATTTCCGGTCAAAGAAGCCTCGTATGGTGGCTGTTCCGCAGTTACAGATAGGTTGTCTCTGCTAGACAGACGTGTACGTGAGTAAGAGCAGCTTGTTTCGGCTAGGATTACGTTAGACACGACAGGCCCTCCAGATAGCCTTAGCCCCGGGCCTGACAGCAACAAAGTTTCTAACGAACTACAAAATCAACCATCTAATGTTATCAAGAGTGTGACCACATATCGTCCTAAGCGTAGGTCATCAAAATTGTCGAATAATACAAGGTGTCTGAATCCAATTAATATGTCACCTATTGGTAGCTCTAAAGTTCTGCCTACTACTGATCACTTCCACAAGATGCTTAAATTTGGTTTCATAAATATCAGGTCCCTGTCTATCGAAGCCTTACTAATAAATGATCTGATTCTTGAACATAGTTTCGATATGATTGGGTTATGTGTCTTCTACTACTACCATTACTACCCTTAGCTACTCCCATTCAGGGTCACCACAGCGGATCATCCTTTTCCATCTCTTCCTGTCCTCTGCATCTTCCTCTGTCACACCAGCCACCTGCATGTCCTCTCTCACCACATCCATAAACCTCCTCTTTGGCCTTCCTCTTTTCCTCTTTCCTGGCAGCTCCATATCCAGCACCCTTCTCCCAATATACCTCCACACATGTCCAAACCATCTCAATTTTGTCTCTCTTGCTTTGTCTCCAAACTGTCCAACCTGAGCTGTCTCTCTCATATACTCCTTCCAAATCCTATCCTTTTTTGTCACTCCCAATGAAAATCTTAACATCTTCAACTCTGCCACCTCCAGCTCCACCTCCTGTCTTTTCATCAGTGCCATTGTCTCCAAACCATACAACATAGCTGGTCTCGCTCATCATCATCATCATCATCATCATCATAAGTTCCATAACATATGGAGGTCGTAGGAGCACAGTTGATGCCTCAACAGTTTGAGTCCTCATTGTATTTCAGTAGGGTGGAGTACCTGGTGGTCCTTAGCTCCTCTCCAGGTATGGATGGCCGTTGGTTCACAGAGGAACTCATCCACCCTTTGACAGGTTTTGTTTTTAGTCCTGCTGGGTGTCCACACACCCTCCTCACAACAACCCAAGCGTTGAAGTGGGGGTGCCGTTTTAGTCGCCGACAACCCGACAGTTACAGTTGAACGTCGTACCCAGGACACTACCATTACACTACCATTATGTAAACCTTCCCTTTAACTCTTGCCGGTACCCTTCTGTTGCAAATGACTCCTGACACTCTTCTCCAACCACTCCACCCTGCCTGCACTCCGTTCTTCATATCCCTTCCACACTCCCCATTACTTTGGACAGTTGACCCCAAGTATTTAAACTCATACACCTTCATCACCTCCACTCCTTGTATCCTCACAATTATGCTGTCCTACCGCTTGTTCATGCATAGGTATTCCTTCTTGCTCCTACTGACTTTCATTCCTCTTCTCTCCAGTGCATACCTCCACCTCTCCAGGCTCTCCTCAACCTGCACCCTACTCTCGCTACAGATCACAATGTCATCCACGAACATCATCTTCCACAGAGACTCCTGCCTGATCTTGTCCGTCAACCTGTCCATCACCATTGCAAACAAGAAAGGGCTAAGAGCCGATCCTTGATGTAATCCCACCTCCACCTTGAACCCATCTGTCATTCCAACCACACACCTCACCATTGTCACACTGCCCTCATACGTATCCTGCACCACTCCTACATACTTCTCTGCAGCTCCTGACTTCCTCATACAATACCACACCTCCTCTCTCGGCACCCTGTCATATGTTTTCTCTAAATCCACAGACACAATGTGACTCCTTCTGGCCTTCTCTATACTTCTCCATCAACCTTCTCAAAGCAAACATCACATCTGTGGTGCTCTTTCATGCCATGAAAC